>NW_021319800.1:2993505-3007617 GCF_001605985.2 Dendrobium catenatum
GAACGTTTTTCCGCCGTAACCTGTGCCGAAATAATCCAGAGCCCTTTTCACGCGTTATTTTCCGGCGCAATGGACCGCCGGTAAATTTTCCGGCGCGTCAGTTCCGCCGGAAATAAACGCCGTAAACTTTACGTCGCATCATTTCTCCGCCGGAACCTGCGCCATTCAATGCCGGCGCAAAAAAATCCGCTCGGAAATTCCGACGGTAATCGCGGTGTTTTTCCCGTAGTGTTTAAACCAACTATTTTTAATCGAAGTTTTCGTAGGAAATTCGATTTTCTACGTGTAAATTAACTACGAGGGCTTGCTCTCGTAGGAGATTTAGAAACCCCATATATAATTTTCAATATTGAAATTTTAAAAAATATTTAATTAATTATTTTTGGGAAAATCCAACAATCATTATCGTCATTTTCAAACGATCGATAATGATTGATATTTTCTTTCTTCGGAGAGATATCAATTATTATCGTAATTTTGATTATGAAATTAGTGATATTCAATCCATATTAGCTTAGCCAAATACTCGATTAAATCCTATTTTGATCTCTCGAGGTAAATTACGATTCTTCTTGGATTGACTACGATAATAAGGATAAAGTTAAAGTTTGTAATCTGAACCAATTAGTGATGATATCTTCGCCTTTTGAGATGATATATCATTTCTAATCCTGAGTTCCATTACAGAATTAAAATTCAAAATTTAATCTTCCTAAAGATAATTAAATATTTTTCAAAACTATATATACTTTAATTTTTTTTTTTAATCAAAACACACCTTGAGGACAAGGTGGTAATTGGGGAGGGGGGTAATGTTAAGGCCGATCCAACCTGGACCGGCCCAGCCGGTCCGGGTCTTCTCCAGGCGGAAGCGGGACGCACATCAGGCGGAAGAAACAGGGGGGCTTGGGGGTGGGGTCCACTAGCAATTCAAACAAAATTTAAGTGATTTTGGAAGGAGAATGAAGGGTAGAGATGTCCTTTTGCTTTTGTTTTGAATTAGATTGTATTAAGAGGGAATTAACATAGGTTTTAGGGTGGGATTTGGATTATTGCTTGTGTGCTTGAGAATTGCTATGGGGGGAGGTCGTGGGGCTCTAGATTTTCATCTAGAGAGCGTCGGGAGAGTGGATCCTCCTCTCGAATAGAGGATCATTGTATCAGTTCGTTATTTTTTTGCAATCTACAACAATTTCCCTCAATTTCTCTCAATTTTCTTCACGTTTGTGCGCTGTTTTGGTGTTTGGTGGCTGTTTTCCCATAGAAAATAGCGGGTTACTTGTGATTTGGCGTAGATTCGATAGGAATCACTTGAAATATTCAAGTGGTACCTATCAGGAACCTTCTTCAAGTAAACGGCCAAAGAAGTGAATTGTAATTTATTCTTGCTTTTAGTGTTTGGTTGACTTTAGTTTTGTTTAGTGTCTTCTTTTGTTTTGTTTTTAATTTTTTAAATCCCAGGCAAGACCTCTTTGTTCGAGCTATAAGCTAGCATGAAATGGACTTGGATGATTTCTTATAAGATGTTCCAGAGAATGTTTTTGATTTCTATCCAAAGACAATGAAACAATGAACAATCATTTATGATGAAGAAGAGGAAATGATTATTATTGAGCCGAGTTCACTCTTTGAGGTTTCGAGCAATGCTGCATTTGTTGCTATTCTAACTTTACTTTATCACTGAGAATCTGAGATTGCTTCTGAGAAGTCAATTTATAAGCTGAGTATAGCCAACAAAGGTAAAGAAAAATGTTATACTCATCTTTTGAGGAAGTTCAAATCAAGTTATGAAAATGAGGATGATAAGTCGGTTTTATTCTCTAATAAAAAAGTGAAAGTTGTAGTTGATGTTAGCGTAGACTTGCTTTTGCCAAAAAATAAATTAACTCACCTGCTTTTGTTATCGACCTTGCCTAGTTTTTTTTTTATTATCTGCATGGTTATCCGGACAAACTCCCTGCTAATTATCTTGACGTGTTAGTTATGAGGCTATTTATGTCATCTTGACATAGCAATTTTTTTGTTGGCAAACTCCCCTACTAACAATAAAGATCATAACTCTACATAATAGAGTTACTCAATGTAAAAGAGAATTGATGTTGACTTAATATATCCTCATAAGTGGGTGGATCTTAAAGAATTTTGGATTTCACTATCATGGTTGGATGGATGGCCTTATACACATGATAAAATCATGAAGATGCTAAGTGATAATTATAGTTCAGTATATATTTGTGTCACTTAGATTTAGGGGTGTCAAAACAGGTCGACGGGTCAGGTTGAATCCGAGTTGACCCGGGTCTAAACGGGTCAACCCGAACCCGATCCGTTTTTACAAACGGGTTAGATATTTCAACCCGGACCTGACCCGCGTGGGTTACCGGGTTGACCCGACCCGCCTGCAGACCCGTTTAGTGAAAAAAAGAGGCAAGTGCAACGGACGACAGGCGATCGGGTGGACGGTAGCTGAGGTACACATCCACCTTCCTCACCGGCGTCACCACCGCATACTCCGGAGCCATATACCCGAACAACCCAGCCAGACTCACAGTGCCGTCTTTGGAGCGCCGTAATGTTTCACTCCTTGTCTTCAAATCAAGACTATGATGTTGCAATGCTGTAATGTCCAACGGCCCATGAACTGAAGTAGAGGGAGGCTTCCCTGCAATGCTGTAATGTCCAGCGACCACCTAATTAAGACGTAGTCTCCTGCTCGCATACCCCGTCTAGAATCAGGTCGAGCCTAAAATCAGCAATCTAGGCCAGAAATTCCTCGCTAGAGGACGTGTAGGAAAGGGATTTAGAAAAGCTCGCCTGAAATGCCTTTGTTGTTGAACATTCTGTGGCTACCGATCAAAGAAGGGATTTTTCCCATGAATTAATTATTTCAAAGATCTGATAGCTTCAGATTCCATGACAGTTTATCAGATTTCAAGATGAAGAGATTCGGCGCTGACCAAATTTCTCATGCTTTTAAGCTATTGAACGTCTTTTATGTGACGGACGCCTGCGGCCATCTGTCCAGCCAAAAGACGATAGAACATAGAAGCTGTCATTGAACGCATCTCCGACAATTTCCCGACAGTGGAGTGCGAGGCAGAGCAAAAAATGACTGAGGTGGGCTATTACGTGACATCGACAATGATATAATTTTTTAGTCAAAGTCGGGTTATCAGGTCAACCCGAATCCAATCGAATTTTTCAAACCGGTCAAAAATTATAACCCGAACCTGACCTATTTGTTAAACGGGTCGACCCGAACCCGGATTTTCCTGGTCGGGTTCGGGTCGGGTTATCATATCATGTCAATAATTGACACCCCTACTTTGATTGTATATGTATTTTGTTTTCCATTTTCATATGTTTGTTGATGTATAAGACAATTAATGTTGTAATTGTTGTGTATGTTAATTTTGTTTATTGCTGTAATGCTTTGTATTATAAGTCATAAGTCATGAAGGAGGTTTAAGATTGTCAAGAGTAGCTAATGTGTTAAGATTATTAATTTTGTAATTATTGTATGTGTTAATTTTGTTTTATTGTCATTATGCTTTACATTATAAGTAATGGAGGTGTAAGATTGTCAAAAGGCATTAATTCATATAGACATATGTTCATCATCATGTCATAATAAGCAAAGAGAATATTTTAGAGGTCTCATATAAGGTTAAGATAGAGAGTGATCAAATATGGCTTTATATTTTAACTCTAAGGCTTCGTTTGGGATGACTTTTTTTCAGCTTCTTAAAAGTTAAAACAGCTTTCTAGTATAAAAAAAAATTAATTTTTGTACTAGAAAATTGCTTTAAGAAGCAGAAAGAAAGGTGTCCCAAACGAAGCCTAAATCATGTGGGGAGTCAAATGGAGTCTTGTTAAATTTAATTCTAGTATTTTGGGACACCCAAAAAAGGATCCAAATTATCCTCAACCACTAAAGGAGCCACTTTGGCCCACTCCATGAAAGAAGGGAAAGGCCATGCCATGCTCCCTAAACTACCTCCTGGTTTCAAGGAACCATCACTTCATGCACTTTGAATTTTTTATTTTCAAATGCAAATTAAGTAGAAATATGTTATAACTGCTGTAATGAAGAATCAGTGTGAATTTGAATTAAGTTTGGAAGTGTTTGTTAAAACATTTTCTTTCTCTTGGAGCTTGATGGCTGAGAGACCCTCTTTGGTGAGGGATTTTATTTCGTAGTTTCAAATTAAGACCTTTTCTACACTTTACTCTACCCCTTCTACCATTTTATGACCTAATCCCACCATCTTCTTAGAAAAAAGAAGAAGAAGAAATCTCCAGGACAAACTCAATCGGCCCAAACTCGATCAACATGACCTAGTCTAGGTTTTGCTCCAATTTCCCCAGTCTAAAATGTTTAAAAAATTTCCCCAAATTCCAGATCACTTATTTATATATCCCTAAATTATCTCCATATAGTTTTAAGTCCATAGGACCTTCCATTTGGAAACCCTAATTTTTTTTCAGAGTCACTACCCATGCTCTCTGCCAAGTTGAGGATCTCTTGCCACTCCACAACCTATCCAAACTCCACCAAATTCAATTCTAGAGGTAAATCCTATAACAACAACATGCCTTGGAGAATTTAATTCCAAGTAGGGGTGTCAATTCGGGTCAACGGGTCGGGTTCGGGTCAAATCTGGAACTGACCCGACCATTTTTAAAAATGGGCCAGGTTTCCGGACCTGGACCCGACCCGATTTGGGTCTGGGTCAACCCGACCCAACACGAATGACTCGAAGTTGACATAAAATTGCTAGTTTTCGGGTAAAAAATTGGGTCAATCTTCGATTTTCGAATCAAAATTGGGTCAATCTCGGGTTTCCGGGTCTAATAGGAGTTTTTGTGTCAATTTCGGGTCAATTTTGGGTTGTTGGGTCAACCCGAACTCGACCCGTTTGTAGATCTCAAGTAAAATGGAAGGTCCTTGGAGAATTTGATAGGAAACACTTGTAGATCTCAAGTATTTCCTGTCAATCTTCGGAAAACAGCTAGAATTCTCCACAAAAATCCACACCAAACCACGAAAACAGTAGATAATATGTATTATTTGATGAAAGGGAAACGGAAAATACCAAGATACAATTGATCCTCTGTTCGGGAGGAGGATCTTTCTCTACCAAATCTCTAGCCGCCGCTAGAGTTCAAAAGAAAACCTAAATCTAAGAGATCTCAAATTTCAGCCAAATTCAAGATGCCTTAACCTAAGGAAAACAAATTATTTAATGCATACAATTCAAAAGGAAATCTCTAAACAGTCCTCACATTCAAATTTCCCTCCCAAATCTCTAAAAAATCTTTTCAAAAAAGCTCCCTTGGATTCTGCGGTCCAATCGGCATATGCGAGAGGCAGCAAGTTCCGCCTGAGCTGGTCCTGTGTGGACCAGTTGGACCGGTCCAATGGACCGGTCTAACGGAATTCTCATCGCACGGTGGCTTAGGAAATATGTTGCAAAGATCTCATGTTACAATAATGAAAATTTTACTGTCATGTGCACTCTGTTTCCATTTGGCCATCAACAAATTGAAATGCATGTTGAAGTCACATACAATCAATAACAATTTGTCTAGAAGCTACTCGCCAAGATAATATGATGAATATTTGCCACTTTTTCATCTCTTTGAATGCAATCACCAACAATATTTTTTCAAGTTCTAAAATCCTCTTCTGAGGACATCTGAATGGAGAACCAGCACTATGAATTAATTGTAGTTATCATACTAAAAAAAATGTTTCTCTACAGAAAGAGATCTAAATGATCTTTGATAACAATTGGAAGTGTGAAAGAAGATAATGAGTTGCAATAAAAGAGAAAGAAAGAGAGAAAAATAATCGAGAGAACTGGTGAATATTAATATCATTCTTGCTCTCCTGTTTCTCCCTACCTCTATTTTATTTCAACAGAATTTACTCTGTGACACCCATTGAATGAATCACTATGGTAGTCAATTTATACTATAAGATATTGCTGCTGGTTCAAGTTACCTAATGCCTCTCTTATTCATATTTTTTGTATTTGGTAATCATTTCTTCCTTTGTTTATTAACCATTTTATATGATTAATTTGCATAACATCAGTAGATTTTGAGAACCTTTTTTGGTCCCATGCAGGTATTGTTTCATTAAAGATTCAGCTAAAGCAGCCCTTTACAATTGCCTTTTTTTTCTGGCTAGATGCTTGCATAGAATATGTTCTTCTGGTAATGGAAATGGAGTTTTTTTTATTTAAATATCTAGTTACATCTATTAACTTTATCATGAGAGAGAGAGAGAGAGAGAGAGAGAGAGAGAGAGAGAGAGAGAGAGAGAGAGAGAGAGAGCTCTTTGATGCTTCAGGACTGACAATGGTGTGCAAACTGGTTAGGTAGCTTTCAAGAAGAGATATATTCTTCTTTTGTTGTTTGATATGAAGATCTTAGCTTTTTATGATTGATTAAGAATGTTCTGTTGAATATTTTCATAGTCCTAACACACTACTAGCACTGTGTATAGGCTTTTTAGCCTAAAAGAATCATCTGATTAGTTTTATTTTAGCTGTCATATGTGAAAAGCTTTGTAGCATGGCAAAGAGCTTAGATTGATCTTATTAAGCATATTGAAGTCAAGATTTATTTATTTATAATCTTAGTTAATCTCTTATCAAATTTACTTAGATAGTTTCACCAAATCTAACTTACTACATATAAAATAGTCAACTATGTGAGTTTGTTATTTTAATTTTCTAAATTTTGTTTTATGGAGAGTAAAATTTCAATCTTGTTAGCACAATGAAATGTGAGATAAAATAATTATTTGTAAGTATATTGGTATCAAATATACAATATATATATATATATATATATAATTTTATTTTAGAGTAATTATGTAGGTAAAACTATATAAATATAAATAATATTTAATAAAAATAATGTGATGAAAAATAAATTTAAGTTATTTGTACATGTACACAAATAGTAGGGGATACATTGATAAAATAGTTATGATAAAATTAAAATTTTTGCACTAAAAATTATTTTAAAAAGTAATAAGAGAACCGTCCTAAATAAATCCTAAACAAGAAGATAGCTATGAAAATCTTAAATAAGTAAAAATAATAATAATAATTGTTTTCCTCATTGAGTCAAAAGTTGCAAACTCATTGTTAATTGGCATTTGTTCTCCTTGTCTTCACTTTGTCTTTAAGAACATAAAATTGATGTCAATGTCAGCGTATGGAGGTTGTCAATGGACCAAATTTGAGATGGTGATGGTCGGCCACTTCTCCATTGCTACAATGCCATACACAAATTATGGCCTCAAATGGTCCCATATATTTTTGGAATTCCATTGCAACTTTCCTTCAATGATTATCACATCTTCTTACAAAAAGCCAAAATCTCTTTTTTATTTATTTTAATTTTTTTTTTTTTTATAATGAGTATGTGTTGCACAAAATGTTATTATGTGGATAATAATATTATTTATTGTAGTGTTTTTATTTTCTTAAGGATATTTCAAAATTATGTATTTAATTAATTACAATTTTTTGAAATTTATATGAATATATAGGTATTTTAAAGATAAATATTAAAATTGGAAGACATTTTGATTCATTAATTTCTGATTTTAGCATAAAATACTAAAAAAAGAAGATATTCATAATGGTTTTAATATAAAATAATAAAAATTGTGCACGATTGTCTTTAAACATTTAGGCTGGATAAAGGGGGTAGGCCCCAGTGCCTCCTAGCTCTGCTCATGCATAACAGTAATTAATATTTTCGACATGTTTCATAATTTTATGAAAATTTTGATGAAAAAATATGATAGGACATCTTGACATAATTTTTTTTTCTTCTTTTAACACTATCTTAAATAATGCACATAAATGTTAACATATACAATTCATATTTAATTTTCATTAAAAAAAATCATATTTAATTAATGACATTATATTTTTTATAAAATAATATCTTATAACACATCTTATTCATATCAATGATATGATATTACTCAACATATATATAAACAAACTCATATATCTCGAATGCTTAACACCCTCTCTCTCTCTCTCTCTCTCTCTCTCTCTCTCTCTCTCTCTCTCTCTCTCTTAGTTTTTTGTTTTGGACAATTAGGCCTATTAAGGCACTCATACACACATCACATACACAAGACATAAACTCAAGACTTCTTAGTTGGTTGCTAAGCTCCCAACCAACTCGCCAAGGTGAGCTGTGTTCTCTCTCTTAGTTAGCACATGCCAATTCAATATATCAAATCATTCTTTCAATCCTCAGCTCCAATTAAAATCGCCCAAACCTACTTAGTAACGGCGATATATTATTCTCCCATCTTGAGCTACAATGGCGGTTATAATCATCACTAAAATGCTAGAAATGGTTCAAAAAATGGTATAAAACATCACGATTTGTTGGTGATTTTAAAATCATTATGATCTTTGATATAAGCCGCTTTCGAGAAAGCTCAAATTCGCTTCAAAATATTTTGACATAACTTCTTCCTTCTATAAATTATATTTTGATCTTCAAATGGGTCAATAACACGAGAGATTATTACGTGCAGAGTTTGAATCATCTGAATTTGTGAGGGCATACAATAAATACACAATAAATATAATTTTTTTACAAAATTATGTATTTAGTGTTCCTTTATAAAATTCATATACAACTTATATTGAAACTCTGCGCATAATAAAATCTCCAATAACACATTGGATTGAGAAAGGAAACTTCATTAAATGCGGCACCAAATAGCTAAATAATGTCACCAATCACAACTCGAAGTTAATATTTATCTATGTTCAGAAAAAAAAGTAATGAAAGCAACTTTAATCAAAATCATATAACTATTGGAGTTGACTTTTTAATTTTGTTTTTAAATTTTTTATTTTTAAAGAAATGGAAAATATCCAAGAGGATGGATTTTCTTTCTTTTGTTTTTAATTAGCTAACTATGATGTGGCATGTTTTGATTGGAGCCTAGTGGCCAGATGTCAGTTTTATGAGATAGTAATGAGAAGTTAAAATTTTTTTTTTTGTTTTTTTTTTTTTTTTTTTTTGAAGATTTTTTTTTTGTTTTGGAAGATAGCAATGAATTGCTATTATTTTTCATAAGAGAAAATGATATGAAAACCTTGAAGAAATATATTATAATTAAAATTTGAATTAGAATATTCTGATTTAGGGGTCATTTGATTTTATGAAAAATAAATGAAGAATAAAATAGAATGTAGTGTAAAAGAAATACATTGTATTTAAAATATTTTAAGTTGTTTGAATATGCATAAATAAATATAAATGATGATTATTATTTTTGACATTAAGTAAATACAATGTAAAGTTTAAAGATGATCATGATTAGTTATTGGTGGCAGCATTGGTTGGCGACGGTGATGGTGGCCGTGGTGAGCAGCGTCAACAATAGGCGTCGACAACGGTGGCATGCAACTGACTGGTAGTAGGCGTCAGCAAGTAAGAACGATGACAGCTTGTAGTGGTAATGTGTCCAAAAAGTTATACACGTATTTGGTAATCAAACAAACCTAATGCTTTTCAAATACACTAAAATTGAACTAGACGATAAATTCTAAATATTAATAATTAAAAATTTATTTCAAACCAAATATTAATATTTTCAAAACCCGTACAATTAAAATATTCCACACATCTCTTTTACTTCAAATAATAATAATAAAAACCCTTCAATGAATTTTCTTTAAGCAAAAAGCCTCAAAATTGAAAGGTAAGTCATCGATGAGAATCAATGGATGGCTAGCTAGATGGAGCCCCTCTTTCAATACCACCCCAAAAGTAGCCGTTAAAATAAATCAAATTCAAAATTAGGTTAAAATTTAAGAAATTAAGGAGTGGAATTTGAAGGACCACTTGTTGATTTTGAGGGAGAGAGCTTTCTAAGCACAAATGAAGCCTTTTTGAGGGAGCTGATGGTGATAGAAAGGAAGGGAAGCGTTGGTCTCACGCAGTATTAAAAATCAGGTTTATAAGCTAATAAGAGAGAGAGAGAAAGAAAGAGACCAAGAGATAAAAAAGCTAAATGGGCGGTTAAAGGGTGAAAGAGATCAAGAGAGAAAAAATAGAGAGATATAATATATAATTTACTAATTAAAGTGTAGCATTAGTGGGTATCAAATAATATTACTAGAACATAAAATGATTATCTAGGTGGTAGTTTTAATTAATGGTTATGGCACACTAAAGAAGGGAGAGGGAAGAGAGGGGAGTAGGGCTGTAAACGAATCGAGCCGAGTCGAGCATGTGCTTGTTCATGTTTGTGTTTGTTTATTATCAGCTTGTTCAAGTTTGTTCGAGCTCGATTCGAGCTTTCTTGTTCGTGTTCAAGTTTGGTTAGTTTATGTTGATGGAGTTCATGTTTGATTTGTGTTTGGTTCGATTAGTGCTTATCGACTTTTAAATAAATGAGCCTTATCAAATTATAAATGAGCTATGGTGCTAAATGTCCATTAGCTTAATGAACGAGCTTTCGAGCCCACTAAAAAACATGTTTGTGAACATTTCTAGTGATTGTTTTGAACTACTAAATGAGCATGTTCACGAAGATATATAGTTAATTTTTTTGAGCCACCAAATGAGCCTATTCGCGAACATATTTAGTAAAGTTTTTTGAACTGTCAAACAAATATGTACAAAAACACATCTAACGAGTGTTATTGAACTACTAAACTATCAAACAAATTTAGTAAAGTTTTTCGATTAGTGTTTATTCCGGCGGTTCAAAAACTGCCGAAAAACCGCCGGTAAAATTAAAAACCGCCGGTTTTTCCTTCCTAACCGCCAGAAAAAACCGCCAGTATTTGACGTTTTTCCTGTAGTGAAGACCAAGCTTCACTTCGATGGTCAGGTTGAATAGTACAAAGCCCTCTTAGTTGCTCAAGGATTCACTCAAGAGTATGATATTAATTACAAGGAGAACTTTAGTTTGGTAACTAAAATGCATACCATCCAAATTCTTCTCACCATAGCTCTCCAATGGAATTGGCCTACTCTGTAACTTGATGTATCCAACAACTTTCTCCATGGAGACCTCCAAGAAGAAGTCTACATAAAGTAACCTCCAGGCTTTACTGATTCCTAGTTTCCCCACCACGTATGCTTGATCCACAAAGCCATATATGGCTTTAAACAAGTTCAAAGACAATGGTTCAACAAATTTGCTTCCTTCCTCCTTGAATTTAGCTTTCTCTTCAATAAGTCTGACCCTTTGCTCATCTATTCACACATAGAGATTCATATATATTTACTCATATATGTTGATGACTTAATGCTCGCTAGAAATCACCCACTCACCATATAATAGCAGCTTTTTAAACTACAAGTAAATTTATCTCAAGTCCAAAAATAATAAAGTAATGTTCAATATATAAACATTCACATGAAAAACTTTATAATCTTTTTAATCTAAACGATATATTTTTTATAAGAAAATAATCAATCAGAGTTTTATCATATCTATTCTTTTAAGTGTTGAGATACCCATCTTTTTTCTTAAAAAAATTAACAATTATAAAATTATAAGCTAAAAAAATCTAATATGATCTTACCTCCTTCATTCGTCGCTCTAAAGCTATATCCACCATGAATGCTTTTAAAATCATCTATCGCTCTACCAACATGCCCATTTAAATCTCCACTAATAAAATTTTTTTCTGTAAGAGGTATCTTTTGTATTAATTCTTCTAGGTCATTCCAAAATTTTAATTTTGAGCACATATCCAAACCTACTTGAGGAGCGTAAGCGCTCATAATATTTATAATCTTAGCATTAACAACAATATTTAAAACTATAATTCTATCACTAGTTCTATTAACTTTTATAACATTATCCTTCAATTTTTATCTATAATCACACCTACACCATTTCTAGTACGACTCCTATCATAAAATTATAGTTTAAATCCTAAACTATCAATCTCCTTAGCCTTTTCTCTAATCCCTTTAGTTTCCTAAATGAAAAGAATATTTACCTTTCTATAAATAAAAATATCTATTAATTTCATTAATTTTGTTGTAAGGAAAAATACATTCCAAATTCCTATCATAATTTTATTTTCATGGACTAACTTCGTTACTCACATTCGTCTATGATGTGAAAATCCTTGCCTATTTAACACTACACCTAAGTGTAGGTGCATCGGCCCTTGCTTACTGGTCACTGTATTCAGGCCATACAACGCATCATTTTTAGGGAACTCCTTATCATTAACACATTATATTAAATAATTTATTTCATTTTTATTTGATAAATTATACGCCGACTGGCGCAACCATCCAATTTTTTCATTCAAAACTTGGGACCTAGCAACGAAAACATTCGAAAGAAAATAACATTATTATAATAAATTCAAATAGTTTGGCTGAACCATGGTTCATGCTAAAACACAACAAAAAATAATGAATAGTTAAAAAATACTACAAAAAGTCATCCTACATAATTATTACGAGATGACGACAATTTAAAGCACTCTAAAGCATTACATACCACAAAAAATGTTTATATTCAATCTATAAATCTTTATCACGAGTATTTAAGTTTTTATATATTTTTTAAAATTTTGCATTCATAATTTAATTCAATAAGAACTTCTTCTAAATTTTCATAAGATAAAAATCACAATCACTTATTTAATCTTGGATATCTTCCATGGAGTCTTCATGATCCTTCATAAGAGAAATCTTTGGTTCTTCCATGTTTCACTCAAATGTGATCTCATTATTTTAATTTACACAAACAACTCATGTTAGCTTCTTTTTTTTTTATCTTTTTTTTTTCCTTTTTCTTTTTTGGCTTGTTAGTTTTTCCAATATATGTTAAGCACTCCCATAATTATGTCCATGCATCTTATAGAAATAACATATTACTTCTCTTCCTTTTTCCTTTGAACTTACACAAAATGATTTAGTCTTATCTTTAAAACTTTTATTTCATACATTGGATATCTTTGATTATACTTTTTATTCTTCATTAGATAATTGAATCTTTTTTAGAGCATGACCATTTTCTCTCTTTTTATAGACAACAATACAATGCTTTTGTTTTTATATTTCTTTTACAAGTTATCCTCCACAATCATTGCAACTATATTTTATTTATGAGCTATAAAAAAACCAGGAGAAGATTTCAGTGGATAAGAACTTAAAAATGGTTCTAAAAATATGATTAGAATGATAGGTTCAATCTTGAACCGGCCAAAAGTTGCTCTAGAATAATATCATAACCATTTTAGTAATGAGTTGGGGACAAACTGGCGGCTAAACCATATAACTGGTGAACCAGATGGATTTAAATGAACCACTCTGTTCAAAAGTATGATTATTTGGAACATTATGCACTGATCTAAGGGTTGAAACATGGAATTAAATGTGCAATTTGTCCACTATAAACCCTAAGCCATTGTTTCCCTCATCTCTCATTCTCGCATAGCTTCCTCTCCAGGCATGAATGCACGTTCCTCTCTCTCCTTCTCGCGGCGGAGTGTGCTCCTAAGATCATTCAATCATGCTATCTCTTATTCTCGTTGTGGGTGTGCTCTTCAAATATTTCTATAGTTGCAAAACATAATATGGAATTAGAGAGCTTGGTGTCATGACAAACCTTTTTACATGGGAACTTGGAAGAGACTATATTCTGT
Organism: Dendrobium catenatum; assembly: GCF_001605985.2. Lineage (NCBI taxonomy): Eukaryota > Viridiplantae > Streptophyta > Magnoliopsida > Asparagales > Orchidaceae > Dendrobium > Dendrobium catenatum. Next base: position 3,007,194 of record NW_021319800.1, read on the forward strand.
TAGTTTTAGGCATCATCCTTGCTTCTTCTTCTTCTATTGATTGTGGGATGTATATTTTTTCTTAACCCTAAAATTTTAGATTCTTCTAAAATATTTGATTTTCTATTGAAAAAGTTAAACATCTTTATATTGAAAGGGTTAAACATCTTCACATTAATATTCTCTATTAGTCTAAATGTAAAAAATCTATGGCATTGGATCTCTAAATTTAAAAGTTAGTTAAAAATTAAAATGGATCTCTACATTTGCATCTTCCAAATCTGCAAACCTCTGTTGACCTCATTTTTGTATGAGGTCACTCTTAACTCCTCCCTGAGTCCTAGATCATAGGATTTTCCTAGTTCCTAGCCCTTAGGCTCAATCCAAATCTTAACTCAATCCAAACCAAGAACTCTTAGGCTAAAGACTTAGGTCCTAAAGCCCT
>NW_021319800.1:3013775-3022923 GCF_001605985.2 Dendrobium catenatum
CAAAAATTGAGAACTTCATTATTCTTTATAGACAACAACATCTTAATAAATATTTATAATGATTTTAAATACGTCAACTTCCAACAGTAACTGATATCATTTGCAAATCATCTTTTATGTCTATCTACTTTTAAATTTATTAATTTTGATAAGTCATCAAAGATATAAATTTTGATGGATACAAGAAGTCTTTATCCCGCTAAGTGAGGTTGACTATAATAATTCTTTTTCTCTATTGTGTCTCATTAAATATTTATTTTAGACTGCTTTCTTATTACTTTTTAAATCAGCTTTTTAGTATAAAAAGTAAAACTTTTGTACTGAAAATTTACTTTAAAAAGAAATAAGAAATTTTCCCAAATGAAGCCTAAGACTCTCTCCAATCTTATCTACCACTAGAGATACTTTAACTTTTTCATGTATATACTCATTTCGCTTTTTGTCTCTAACAGTAAGGCCACTTAACCATCTCAACATCCTCATCTTTGAAACACTCAACTTAATTTTATGCTTCTTTTTTAATGGCCAATATTTTGAGCCATAAAATATTATTGGTCTCATCACCATCTTATAAATTTTTTTCCTTAAATTTGAAGGCTATTTTTTTATCATATAATAGGTTCAATGCATTCCTCCACTTCAACCATCCAACTTGAATTCTACTAATAGTATCCTAATAAAATTTGATGGATATTTAAACTAAAAATTATTTGAATTAAATTATAATCGAAACTCTAATATCAACGAATTTATATTCAGTTGATCAACTTGATGATATCAACCCAACAACACCAAAAGTAATCATATTGAGTTCAAATGAGCGCAGATCATACATTTAAAGTATAAATAAAAATTTTGAAAAATTAATTAGAAGAATAAATCGTCTTTAAATTTTGTATGTTCGAATTTTTTAACACATAATATTGTTTATATTTAAATGATTCTTATTTCAATTCTTTTCCAATCAATTTAAATTAAAATTAAATTCTCACTAACTCGATTCCATGTAAGCCACACAACCGGCTGAGCTGAGCGGGCTTCCTGTCTGCCGTTTTAGACCAGACAACATATTTGGATTAGGGGTGTCAATTTCTGACACGACCCAAAAACTCGACTCGACCCTGACCCGAACAATCTGGGTTAGGATCAACTCGTGAAAGAAATAGGTCAGGCTCTGGTCTAATTTCTAGACCTATTTATAATTTGGGTTAGGTTTGGGTTGACCTGTCAACCCGCTAGCAATCTGACTAACCCGCAACCTCTCTTTGTTAATTGTTATATCTTTGTGAGTTCGAGTCGAGACACAGAGTTCAGCTACTCAAGTCTTCACCTCTTCCATCTTATTCCATTTTAGGATTTCCACTCCTCGCTCTCTTTGGGCCTTCAGGAACATTGTATTAGTGGAGTTCTCTTTCCATCTTCTTCTCTCGACCTCTCGATTCATGTGATTTCTCTGACTTTTGAATTTCTCCTTGAATCCCCCTCTTTTCTAGCTTTATTGGTCGCAAGGGTTGGTAATATCTTTAATAACTCTTGACCTCTTGTTGTTTTGGATTGTTAGTGTGACAGTCAGATGGTGTTTCCGATTTCTATTTTAGTTTTTTTATGGAAGATTTGTTCTTTTGATTTATAACAATGTTTGAGTTTTGACTCCCAGTGTTCGAGTGTTTGCGGTGTTTCTGATTTGGTGATTTCTGAAATATGTAGATGGAGGATTAGTTGATTAGGTTTTCTTATAAATTTATAATAACTGAGAGTTTGAGGTGGGGTTGAATTATCAATTAGGGTTTTGTTGTGAACTTGAGATCAGGAGTAGAGGAATATGGGGTTGAAAATTGAAATGTCAAATGCTGATGTTGTTATCATGTTATGCTTATAATGATCGTCACTGAGCTGCTTGCTGCTATTAGTGCTATGTTGCATGGTTGGATACTTAAATTAGGGTTTGTTGACTCTGTTATGTAATGTTGTTGTTAAGCACTTCAGCTATTGTTATGATTATTAGTTATTTAGTTTATACATCATAAATTCACAATCCACCATGTTACATGGTTGGAGTGTAGATTGTAGCGTAGTGTTGCTCTTGCTATTAAGATGAGGGTTTGGTGACTTGCTGACTTGATGATTTTTTTAGAGGATGTTTATTGACGGTACTAACAAATTATAGCATTTTTACCTATGAATTTGTCTTCTTTATGCAATCAGAATTCATACACATCAATTTATTTTTTCATTCTTTTGAAGTTTTACTAGTACCACTAGTAAAATATGTTCGGAACTATTATGTTTCAACTTTAAAAAATGTGGAGTTATGCAATGGGATATGAAATTGTGTATTGTAGAATGGGATTATGGGATATGAAATGTTATAGTAATGCAGTAAAAAAGGAAAGATGTGCTTGTAAAAGGTATTTGAATTGTTGAAGTTGATGTTAATTGACTGAAGCCTAAAGGTCTTTTAATTTTTCAAACTTTTTATCATTTTAATTTATTCATTTAGTATTAAAATATTTAAACCTCTTTTTTATTGCTTGAGGTTGACATATCTTATTTTTGAAAAATGTAAAATTTTGTGTTTAGATAAATGATTATAATACAGTTGTTGCGAGTAATTCTTTTAAGCATAATGAGCAGTTCCTATTGCTAATGAAGTAGAATATGATAATGATGAGCTTAATAATGCTAACACAATAAAAAATGAGGGAATAACTAAAAAAAAGAGGTTGACATCTACTGTCTAGGGATATTTTGAAATGTTGCCACCTACAAAGGACGACAAACAATGTTGCAAATGTAAGAAATGTAGAGCAACATACTTATGTGATAGTAAAAATGGTATAGGAAATTTGAGACATCACCTACAAAACTATAGGAAAATGAACTCTCATGATATTGGTCAACTTATTCTTCAAAGGACTCTAGAACATCTATTTTTGTGGTTAAAAATAAGTTTGACAATGAGGAATTCCGTAGATTATTTACTATATGTATAGTTATACATGATTTTCCAATTCAATGTGTGGAATGGGCTGGTCTTAGAGCATTACTTCATTACTTGTGCCATGATTTGCAATTTGTTTCTAGAAATATAGCATAAAATGATAGCAAGAAAATGATTATTAAGGAAAAAATTCAAATACAATCCCTTCTATGTAGTTGTAAGGGTAGATTTTCCTTAACTTCTGATTTGTGGACTTCCATCAACACATATGATTTTATTTGTTTGACTGTACATTTTATTGATATTAATTAGGAGTTGCAAAAAGAAGTGTTAAATTTTGGTTAACCCCCCCTCCCCTGCCCATGATGGGTTAACATTGTTTGAGAAACTCCAATAATTTTTCCTTGAATGGAAACTTGATAGCAAGCTTTTCAGCGCCACTTTATATAATGCCTCCATAAATATTGTTTTTATTGATTTTCTTCGAAACCATTTAAATTTGAAAAATGGACTTCTATGCAATGGTGAATTTTTTCATCAGAGATGTTGTGCTCATATAGTGAATCTTATCGTTTAGGAAGGTTTGAAAGAAATTGATTCATCTGCTGCTTGTTTGGCCTCTTAAGCTATGTGTGTTTTAATTTTCCTGCAATCTTGCTGTTGGATTTTCTATTATTATAAACTGTAGTGTTTTTTGGGAAGTTGGGCTCTGAGGTTCTATTCTATTTTCCTACTAGTTGCCCGCTACTGTCTGATGTTGGTTTTTCTGATGATGTTGTAGTTCTATACTATTGTTATTGGGTTGGTCGATTTTTATTGTTATGATGAAGAACTTGGTGAATTTATACACTGGTAGCAACACACATTGAGATGAAACCATGTTATAAATTGGTAAAAGAGTTTTTTATTGGCTTAAGCATGTACTATTTAATTGAATAGAAATTAAATTGATTAAAGTCATATTACTAATTTGTAACCTTGGAGTGTATAATTTTTAGAGTTGTTGCAACTGATGTTTCTTCGCTAAGGTTAGGTTCCGAACACGATTAGTATTGACACTAAAAAAAGAGATAAAAGAGAAAAAAAAATTAATCATCTCATTTATTTATATTACATCTAATCAATCTTTTGCATGAACTCAGCCTCCAACAAACAAAGACTTTGTGTCAAAAATTGAGAACTTCATTATTCTTTATAGACAACAGCATCTTAATAAATATTTATAATGATTTTAAATGGGATTGGCTACATGAATCAATTTTCTCCATTATATTCTAAATGGGTCATCAGAAGGCCACCATTTCATGTGACCAAATCATCTAAGGAGACTCTCTCTAATATTATCTTCCACTCGAGGTACTCCAACCTTTTCACGTATATGCTCATTTTGTATCATGTATCTAAGAGTAAAGCCACTCATCCACTTGAGCATCCTCATCCCTGCAACACTTAATATTATGCTTCTCTTTTAATGACCAACATTCTTCATCATAAAGCATTGTAGGTCTCACCACAATCTTATATAATTTTCCCTTAATATTGAGATGGGGTTTTCTACCACATAATAAGTTGGATTCCTCCCCTTCAACCATCCAACTTGAATTCTAAGTGTAAATATTATATTTACAAGACTATGGGGAGCTCGATTAGCTACCTTAGTGAATCCTTTTCCCAAGAAAAAGGAACAAAATCCAAATTCATAAGAGTTATGGCCTCTAGCTCACTCGATAAATAACCTAATAACTTGCTTCTCGGTAGATGTGCCTATTTTATTTGCATTCGCCCTAAACGTTACAAAATGTACATATAAGCTTAAGACATTATATATAAGGGCTTATGACCCCTTCAAAATTCATAAGACAATTGGATCTAATGATTATCACTTTGACTTGCTGATATGACAATCCATCATATTATTACTATTAAAGATATTTTATCATATGAGAGATTTAACACACCTCTACTTGTTCAATATAACTCTTTAGTAGGAGATTTAGTTTATCACTAATAGATTCTCTTATATTTGGAGATCAATTAAATCACCCCTAAGTCATCAATTGGTCCAATTACTAAGCATCACTTTTTAGCTAAGCATCACTTTTTAGCTTATTGAATGAATAAACCATCTAGTGATGATCGATGGTTGATTTATAATAGCTTAAAGAATTTAACCCCATAATTGGTAGAACATTAATTGAATTTTACCACAGGAAATTCACTGAATACTGGTGGTAATTCTGATGGTCAAATGACCGCTGGAATTACCAACGGTCTGACTGCCATTATTTATAGGCGGTCGGAAAGCCAGTACAAAACTGATTAATCGTCGATATGTTCTTACCATGATGCTTTTACCAATAGTTTAGCTGCCATTTTAAGTAACTTATTTCTGGTGATTTCAATCACCAGTTTCAACCACAGGAAATTCTGTCGGTAAGTTCCCTAAAACTAAACTCCCACTCTCCTTCTTCCTCATTTCTCTTGCCTCATTTCGTTCATCTGGAGAACACCCACTATAGTCAAATTTTTCCCTAGCCTCGGCAATGCCCTAGCTGACCTTCCGCCCTAGCCAATTTCTTCCATAGTCAATTTCCCCCGATGACCTTCATCTCCATCTCCTTAGCCGAAGGTAATCTCCATCTCCTTAGCGGATGACCTTCATCTTCATCTCCATAGTTGATTTCTTCCAGAAACCTATAGTGATCTACATCAAATATTTCTTTAATATCATTTGTTAGATGAATATGATTTGATGGTTCTCAATTGTTAGGCTAAAATTGACTAGAAAAAAACACATTGTAATATACATTTCGTGATATACTTGGTATGCCTCAACAACTTAAGTGCATACTATATTAATGATATTTAAAATTTTATCAAATGCTACAAGTTTCTGGCCTCTAACTGGAGGTTTAACTGCAGAAAACTTTGATACCAGATGGGTGGTAAAATTGTTGGTTATTTTATTCGCCGCTGGTAAAAACCGACGGTTGTCTAATAGTTTGACCGTCGGTAACGATCGGCGGTCAGCCTACGTTCATTGTGTAGGCGAATTTGAGCGGTTTTCCTATGATTTTTGCAATAGTAATTTTCGGTTGTTATAGCCATCGGAAAATTTTATCTTTGGAAAAAAAATTGTTGATTTTGATTTCCTACGCGGTTTATTTCGGCGGTCTTAAAGCCGTCAGAAAACAATCAAAATTTTTCATAAAAACCAAAAAAAATGGTATATTCCATCAAAAATCGTTGTCGATAATGTACAATTTTCCTATAGTGTTTTAACTCTATAGAGCATGTTTCAACTAAGCTAGGGGATTTAATGTAATAAATCATGTGGATAAAAATATTCAAGCTAAAAGTGTAATTATAAATGCCAAGGTCAAAGCTTCAGGAAAACATAAAAAAGGCACTATTACAAGAGCCTTAAAAATAGCTCATTTCTTAATATATTTTGAATATAGTTTATATTTTATTTTTCATGTAGAAACTTGTCTGACTAGCCATGAAATGATTTGATATGGATGAAATATTAAAAATAGGTGCTTGAAATACTTTCTTATTAATGACAACCTGTCCCCTCCCTTTCCTTCCCTATTTTCTCTTCAAGAAAGGTTGTCTAAGAGTCTTGTAATGCCTATAAATATGGGCTAATATGCATTATAATTTCTAGTTATTGGAATAAAATAATTTTATGGAGAAGCACTCTTAATTTGCTTGGCGTTTAGTGGTTTCAAGTGTATGTGCATTTTCTTAGATGAGATTAAGTAGTTATCTTTATTTCATTTATATTATTCACAGCTTCTCTTAAACACCTGCACTAAACTCTTCACAACTATTTTTCAATTCATAAGCATCCTTTAAGACCAAGAAACCCATAACCAAAACCAAAAAATCATTCTAAACATTTCACATAACCATCAGCCCAATTAAGGAACACTTGGACCTAGTCTTATCTCCTATGTATTGACATATCATCTTAAACTCCATCAAACTCTACTATCAACTCCTAATCATAAGTTCTTATCATAAGCTAACATTCAACCATTATTTTCAGTCATTTATCTCACATATAATTTTCTTCCTAAAGTGATTTTCTAAATTAGCCAAAATTAAACTAGTCTTGACATTCATACTAATATTATGCTCTAAACCCTCTATCATTACACCATAACTCCAGAAAATCTCTTTAAATATCAAACTAAAGATTCACCACTTTTGCTAATCATTAATCTAACCAGAAGGCTACCCACCACCAGTATGTATATAAGATTAAGTTTCCAAATAGATTTAGTCTATTTAAAACTCCAAGAGAATTACGTAGAAAATTTGATATGCTTAAATAAGACATATGACATATTTAGCTAGATGGGACTTTGATAAACATAGAGAATATTTAAACAAATTACTTTCCTGAATATAAGTTAAATACAAGAATTTGGATTTACCCCAAATACTTAGAGGGTCATTTATGTATGAAGTCTATACTTCTTTGCCTATATATTAGTATAGGTTTTGTCCAAAAGAGTAATTCAATTAGTTTGGGTAAATACTTGATACATAATCCTAATGACTATAAGCTTTGATGATAAAAGCAAAAGAGTCGTTAAAGTTGAGTAGCAAGAGATATCATCAATGGCTAGAAGCAGATGATGAGCTATCAGAGATCAATCACTTATATGACACTATCAGCGACTGCAACAAGCCCTGTGGATGCTTGTCCGGCTACTTGGGAGACGTATAAAGATGACATGGTTATTGGAGGTTGCTCTCACCAACCGGTGAGGTGAGGGCTCGGATTGGAGAAATTGTTCTCTGCATACACTTGACTGTCTGGAGGCAAATCATAATGTGTCACGTCACTTGGTACACAGCGGTACATAGCCGCAGTACACAACAAAAGAGTGATGTGGCGCATTTTGATTTGCCTCTAGAAGGAGTTTGGATCTGCACATAATAATTTTACCTTGGATTGCCTGAGTGAAAGAAGAAGCCGCATAATCAAAATACTACAGATATAGATAAATGCCTGGAACATACTAGCACTGGCAAGTGAAGAGTTCTGTACGCTCAATGATTCTATGTAGACTTAGGATTCGTTTGGGATGTATTTTTTACTAATTTCTAAAGCATTTTGCTAGTAAAAAATTCTAGAACTAAACTTCTTTATTAAAAAATTGTTTTAGAAAGCATTAAGAAAGATGCCCCATACAGAACCTTAATCAAGCTGTGATGTTCATTAAAAAAAACACTTACTTTAAAGCAAGCCATGGAGAAAATAGAAGTTGCAACAAAGTTGAACTCTCCAAAAAGACAATATGATCTCATGCTCAAACTCGCCATTTCAAGTCATCAAGACTACTATGCACTACCACACAATATTTGTCCCTAAGATCATCTGAATTCATCACAAAAATGGACTACAAAGTCTCAAAAGTGACCAAAGTTTGTCATCAACTTAGGCTTCGTTTGAGACAGCTTTAAGCCACTATTTTTTCTTGCTTTTAAGAGATTTTGTAAAAAAAATCAAGTTTTTAAAACAGCAAAAAAATCATCTCAAATAAAGCTTCAGTGTGAAGTCGCTCAATGACTCATCCAAACTAATCCCTAACTTGGAACCCGCTTTGAGTTATCTATATAATTTAATAGCTGCAAGCTAATTAGGCTTATTTGTTTTAGTCTTGCTATTTAATATCCTATAAATTTAGATTTTCATGTAATCTTTTATCTTGAATCATACTTACAAATAAGGGATTGGATGATGAGTCTCTAACACCAAGTAATATCTTGACATCCTTAAATTTTATTTGTAGTATAATAAAATCTCAAAACTATTCTAAGTTTTCTTTCTCTCTTTTCTTTTTTTGTTTCTTTAACTTGGTCCATAATTAGGAATGTTTGAGTGCATCTATAAATAGATTTGGATCTAACATCTTTTATGCATGGTGAGTGATGTCAATACCTAAAATAGAAATTCAAGCAAATGAACATTTAAATAGAAAGGAAACCTCAATCTCAAAGGAGCAACAAAATTTTCACTTTTGAGTAGTTAAGGCTTCATATGTGGTGACTTTCTTACTTTTTTTTTAAAGTAGATTTCTAATACAAAAAATTTAATTTTTGTATTAAAAAATTACTTTAAGAAGCAGTAAGAAAGCCGTCCCAAATGAAGCCTAAATTAAATGAAAAATCATTTGACAAAATTGATTA
>NW_021319800.1:3030633-3043407 GCF_001605985.2 Dendrobium catenatum
TAGCTAAAGAAGCATCATCCGCATTACCCAAAACATTGCATTCACGAGAAAGAACAGGATCAACATAAGTAATAGGATCTTTGAGAAAATTTGCAGCTATAGGCTCAGCCGTGGGGGGTTTAGAATTCCGGTTAGCACAATCCATTTTTTTGTGACCTAAAGTTTTACATGAAGAGCAAAAAACAGGCATGCATTCACAGACAACCTTCTGGACATACCCTAATTTTTCTGGCCCTAACCAAACAGAATCGGGGTAGGTTTTGGTAACATCTAATTCGACTAAAATACGAGCTACAGAAGGCCTAGATCCAGTTGCAGTGGCATTATCAGTTTGTATCGGTCTACCAAAAATGGAACCCAAACCGAACAAAATGCGAGAAGAGAAAAGGTGAGAGCGTAAACCAGGGAAAGACAACCAAACAGGCACAACCGGTGATTCCTCAGAGAGATCAAGAACAGGGGACCATTTAATAACTTTCATGAAACACCCAAAAACCAAGTAAGATCTATGAGAAAAAACCCTAGCATAAACCAAATCATTATGAACATTTATCAAAACATTCGTTTGATCTAAAAGAGTGACCAAAAATTCTCTCGATAATTTCAAACCGAAAAAAAATTTACGGATAGAGTCTAAAGTGGGGCGTTTGAGAGGAAATCTCCCAACCAAAGCAAATTCAAAAGGTTTAGCAAGATGAAGAAATTCCTCTTCCGAGAACCATAAAGATGGCATACCTCAGTTCGAAGATATGCGGAAATCCGGAAAAGAGACGATGGAATCACCAGATAAAGCATCCCTAAACGATTTAGGTTGCTTACCAACGAGAAATCCAGGATCCAGTAGCTTTTTTGCCATAGCAAAACCCCCCCGACGGCAAGAGGCGGAAGAAGATGAAGGCGGCGGGCTAAGCCCGAAGGGGGCAAAACCCTAGCAGACGCATTTTGTTATGTTTGAATATATTCATATACTAACTGATTAGCAAGAATTATTAGTTGAACTTAAAAAAGCAAAATAAAAATTTTAGGTGTATTGTAAGATAATATTTGCTAAAATGAGGCTAGTGAGTTTATAAAATAAAAATAAAAGAAGATGCAATCTTAATTTGAGAAGATCTTATGGGAGCTTATATATTTGATAAAGTTGAAGATTATCAGCTATAAGTAGTTCTTTTTTTTCCAGAAAACATGATTATATTAAAACAAAAGAAACCGTTACAACAAATGAGAAAACAGGGAAAATAAAAAGAGAAAATTACAATAAAAATGTGAGCTCAGTAGTGGTTAAAGCTTCTAGCATCACTACCACCACACCAGGACCGTCCATGGTGGATAAAGCAACGAAATTCGACCCAACTCGAGAGAAAACACCAATGGTTGCTACCGGTGAAGCATCAATGACGCGAGCCTCAACCCATCATTGCTCAACTCCCAACCAGCCAGCAAATCTCTCAGCATATCAGGCAGACAAATCGAATAAAAAAAAAACATAGGACAATCCAAAAATAAGAAGCTATCTCCTACGTCGTCCCCTTCCACGGCTACGAAATCTTCCCCGAGAGCCAACATTGAAAGTGGTTCTAACATTAACAAGCGTAAAGTCATTCCCAGGGTCCGAACCCCCACAGAAATCCGTAGAGGCCAAACCACCACCGTTAGAAAATTCAGATTCAAGATCACCATCTGAAGAATCTAACCAATTCTTATGATTCCTAATATTCAGACCAGAAGTATCGCCTAATGTATTGCCTAAATTTCGCGAATCGACCAAACTGACAGGTATCTCAACAAAATTATTGGCAACCGAAATGCATTCCTGAGCTACAGCCACATCCAGACCAGGGCCAGGATCCACAGAGTGATCCTCAACTAATAAATCCACATTGTTACCAGGCACACTCACATTACAAGTAAAGGGTAATGTAGGTGGAAAAAAAGGTACAGCATTAGGAGATAAGCCAACGTAGACAGCTATAAGTAGTCCTTCAAACGAGCTCGAGATTTTCAAACGAGCTCGAGCTTTCGAGTCGAGTTCGTCCTTGATATTTTCTAAACGAGTCGATCTCGAGGCCACTAATCAAGCTTGATCTCAAGCTCGAGCTCGAGCTCAATAAGGATTAAACAAGCCAGGCTTGATAAGGCAAATATTCGACTCGTTTACACCCCTACGCTATATCATTTGTTATAAAATATCTATCAGTGAAACTCGTCATGGAAGCATGTTTCTTTGTCTTGTAGAAATCGCCCACTTAAATGAAGGCCCTAGTATTTTCATATTTAAAGCTTTCGTCCCTTTTAGCCTCCACTCAAGCCCATCATTATTCTGGGCTTAAGCTTGGGCAGTCATTTGAATTACAGCCTAGTGCGATGCTTGTATATTTACCAGCTTTCTCCTGGACCTATTCTAATCCTGAGTGGATGATGATGAATTTAGCTAATCTAGTTCAATTTGAGATCTATGACTCTATGTGTAAGTGAGTCAAGCCGAATTGTGAGTCGGCTCGGGATCGGCCTGATAAGTGACTCTTAAGCTGGACTTGATGAGTTAATATGCAAATCTTGAGAAAACTCTAACCCGACTCATTACTTCGTGAGCCAACTCATTAAAAAAAATTCATATAAAATGGATTCAAGATTTTAAGCACAAAGTTGTTGAAAAAATTTAAAATTTATATTTCCCTTTTTATATTAAACGATTCCTTATTATTTTACTTGTAATATCTCTTTTTTTTATCATTTTTTATATAATAATAGCCAAGTCATAGTCATTTTCTCCCTTTATAAATGAGTCGGCTTGAACATGTAAAATAAAGCTCAAGCTTGACCTTGAACTCAATAAAATAATCAAGATCAAGCTCAAGCTCAAGTCAAAGTTCACACGTTTACACCCTTTTAAGACTCCATAAATCTCATTGGGGTTTGATGCAAGCATAAAAATGATTTGATTTTGACTGTTTATATATTATATTAGAGTATTTTAATAAGGATAATGTTAATTTTATTACCCGTGTTACTAGTTTTGTTGCGTCCTAAAATATTCACGGCGGTAGAAAAATATAAATTTTAACGTCTTGGCTTTGTACGAAGTTCCAGGATATAATCAGTTAAAAAGAGTAGGTGCAGTATTTATAAGAGACACCAAGATTTTTACGTGGAAAATTCTGAAATGGGTAAAAATCACGGGGCCTACCTCAGTTTAAATTAATCCACTAGTGTTTGCAGTTGATTACAAATGAGGCTCTTCAATGGAGGGAAGGCATTGGCTTGATATAACAAATATACATCATATAAATGTATTACATGTTGGAAATTGAAAGAATTAATATTGATATGTTCATTTGGTCGGTATGACCATAATCGGCAGGCAACGGAGGTCAGAAAGATCGTATTTTGGTGATTGTGGTCAGAAGAATCGTAGTTGGTGGGCGACAGAGGTTGTATGGACCATTATTTGGAGACAAAGGTCAGAAGGACCGTACTGGACGAGCGACGAAGATCGGAAAGACCATAGTATGGAGACATAGGTCGGAAGGATTGTTGTTTGATGATGGAGGTCAGAAGAATCATAGTCGTTAGGTGACGAAGGTCTGAATGATAGTTGTTTGGCAATGGAGATTAGAAGGACCATATTCAAACGACCGAGGTCAGAAGGACTGCAGTGAGTAGGCAATAGTGGTCATAAAGACCATTATCGGCAGGTGATATAGGTTGGAAAGACCATTGTCTAGCGTCAAAGGTTAAAAGGACCAAAGTCAGTGAAGGAAGTTGGAAGGATCGTAGTTGGTAGGCGATAGAGGTAAAAAAGATTGTTGTCTAGCGACGAAGGTCGGAAGGATCATAATCAGTAAAGGAGGTCAGAAGGACCAAAGTCGATGGACAACAGAGGTTGGAAAGACCATTGTCGGCGGGCGATTGAGGTCAGAAGGACCGTAGTCAGTGAAGGAGGTCAGAAGGACCATAGTTGGCAGGCAACAGAGGTCAAAAAGTCCGTTGTCGATGGGCGATGGAGGTCAGAAGGACTGTAGTCAGCGAGCTACAAAGATTGAAAATGTAAAACTCCTTAAGTAAAAGAAGTTAAACTCTTAAACATTAACGTGTCTTTTGGTGTAATGATTAAAATTTCATTAAGAAACTTTGCAGTTAAGCATGCTTATCAGAGTAATTTTGGGATGGGTGACCAACTAGGAAGTTACACGAGCAAGCAAAATTATGAGGCTCTTAGGCCAAAGAATATATTATCTTGATAGTTATGAGTTTGAGCTGTTATAGGAAATATCATAGTCTGGTGATAAATGTCGGAAGGTTGTTGTTGGGTGGAAGTCCAACAATAATTGGAAGCTGAGTGAAAGTCTAACGTTAGTGGCCGGGCAGAAGTTTGACGTCAGTTACTGGCCGAGTGTAATTTTGGTTACAGTTGTGAGCTTGGCGGGGGTCTAATAATAGTCCTACAACAGTCAGTAGCATAGAGAAAGTCTAACAAAAGTTAGTGGACGAGTAGAAGTCTGATATCCTTTGGTGGCCAAGTGGAAGTCTAATAGCAGGTGAAAGTTTGGCGTCGAGCAGATATCTGGTGTCGAGTAGAAGTCTATCATCCGTCGGTGGCTTGGTGGAGGTACAATAACATGTAAAAGTCTGACATGGAGTAGAAGTTTGACAGAAGTCCGGTGACTGGAGATGGTTCAGTAGAAGTCTAACCATTGGTCAAGGAGGAGATTAGTGTAAGTGAAATCTCAGATTTCTCTTCTTCCTCTCCTTCTCTTCCTTGCTTGGGTCCCCTCTCTTCCTCCTCCGGTCTCCCCTTAATGAAGAATGTGAGGTCTATTTATAGTTTTCTAAAAGTGGCATGACCAGTAAATAAGAAAGAGATCAAGGGTAAATTTGATGGTCGATGTTGATTCACTTGATCGTAGACCATTTGTTGGGGAGTTGAATATCTTAATGATAATAGAATTTGATGATCTTAGGCTTGTTGGATTTTTCTCGTCAATACGCTCGGTTCGACTATAAGCATGTCATATTTAAAAATTGTTTAGTAATCCAAATTATGGTTTGAACCTTCCAAATATGCTTTGAGTCTTCAATTTGGACCTATTTGGGCTCGGATTGAGTTGAATTTGGTGTCGTTGTGTTTGTGTTTTTGAGATGTTCAATTTGATTATAAGTTTACTTAAATTGGAGTTCTTATGGGAATTTAATTTCAGAAGTTTTCAACTTAAGTTTTCCTCAGGATTCGTGCCCGATCAACATAATTTTTGGATGATATATTAAGTTTCACATGTTAGATCCTTTATGTTAACTAAATTCTTAAATATTCAAATGCATTTGAATTCAAGTACATTTCAAAATATATATATTTCAAAATTAGATTTTGAACAAGCATCAATCATGATACAACTTAAATTAAAAAATTTTATGAATAAAATTTAAGATCATATACACTTTGATTTCGTAAACCTACAACTGAAGATGAGATGAATCCATCAACCCCAAAGTTGATCTAATTGACTCCAAAAGATCCAACCATCATTGTAAGATCTCTATCGTCATACCATTTTATCCCCTTACCACTATTGCATGATTAGGAGCTTTTATCCACAATCACCCAACTGTTATCATTTAACCACCATCATTTAACTATGGTCATTCAACCATTATAACCTTGTTATGTTCCTCTAATCACTATCACCAAATTAAGGTCCTCTAGCCTCCATCGTCCGACTACAAACCTCTAACCACTATCTCCTAATCATAATTCTCTGACCACCATCACTCAACTATAATGCCATATATGTTGCAAATATGGATTCATGAATTATAATTTTGATGATAATAAGCATTTTTGACACTTCTATTTTTTTACGACTGTCTTGCCTACTAACGTTTTATGTCCACAAGATTAAATTGCAAATCAAGTCTGCTCAAGATTGGGTAGATTAGTACTTAATTAGTCTATAATGTATATCAAGGGTCTTTTCCTTTTCTTGAGTCAAATTTAACAAAGTGGGTCCTGATGCTAAGTAACATTGCACACACACACTCGGGGGTGGGAGGGAGAAAGTTTGTTTATTTTAGAGTTTTCTGTTTTTTATCATATCGTCCAGGATGATCCAAAATCATCATGGATGATCAGTTAAAAAAGAAACCCTAAATAGGGCATCCTGGTTAAGACAGTCGTAATTAAGTAAATTGTCCTGGATGATATTAGCATCGTCCCATACGATATTAGCATCGTCCTGGATAATAGGTTCAAATTAGAAAGAATCAGCCGCCAACTCTTTTAGGCAAGTTAATATTTTTGGATATCGTCTAGGACATCGTTCTGGATGATGCATTATAATAATGCCTAAATTAGTCAGGAAATTAAGGAAAGTAATTAAGGTTTGATTGATTGATCATATCATCCAGGATGATCGCAGGATAGTCTGGAACGATCAGTTAAACAAACCTTAGTTTCTTACTAGATAACTAGAATAATATTCTAGATGATATGTATTGATTTGTATTAATCATTCGGGATGATCTAAAATCATCCTAGATGATCAATTATTTTTTGTATTATCCAAATATGGAAAGTTCAGCTGAACAAAGTGATTATCCAGATGATATTCAACATCTTGAACAAACATCCAAAATAATCATGAAATTATCTTGGATGATCATTTATTTCTTCATAGTCCAGTTATGTAAAGTCTGGCCGAACAGAGCGATTGTTTGGATGATATTCGATGATTTTTACTAATTAAATAGGATAATGTATTATCATCATGGATGATTAGAACAAACAAACCTTCTAATTATCTAGCATTCTCCAGATCATCCTGACTGATTGAGCTAAATTTATACTGATCGTATAGGATGATCAGTAGATCATCCTGATTGATCTTTGATTATTAATTGCATATTAGAGTAAATTTGAAGCCCTTCTTTATAAGCTCTCTTGTTTACTCAAGAGGTGATCTTTTATTATTATCCTGATCTGAGAGAGACAACAGGAGAGGGAGAGTAAGGGAGAAAGAGAGAGGATCTTGTGAGGGGGAGTTTGTAAAGGCTTTAAAAAGGTTGCTTGAAGCAAAGATCTGAGTCGTCTTCTTTGGTCATCGTCCCTAGTTCCTTAAAAGTTCTAGAGATGTCTACTTCAGCAATTGATTGAGCTTCTCTATCTACTTTAGAAGAAAGTGAAAGAAGTTGGGTTCTCTGCCTTCTTAAAGAGGAAGCAAAAGGAGTCAGGTTCTCTATCTCATCGAAGTCAGTGGAAAGGAAGTTTGTACAGGCTTCTCTGCCTTACTGTGGGAGCAAAAAAAGCATCACTAAGTTTAGTGCAATACCCGGAGGAGAGGCTCCAGGGAGTAGACGTAGGTTAAATTGATCGAACCACTTTAAATTTTTGTGAGTACTTTCTTATTCCTTTTCCACATTTAATTTCCACACTTTAATTTTTGTGGTGAATGATTGTTTGGTTTGTGATTTTAAAATATTCCAAAAGATCGTGATTTTTTGTTCAATAAATTTTTAAAAACATCAATTCACCCCCTCTTGGTTAGCCTCGGGCTAGTTCATAAGGGTGGGTTTAACATCCCTAACAAACTTTCAAGTGGTATAAGAGTGGGATTCATAAAATCTAGTTTTTGAAAACTTTTGAATTTTGATCAATGGCTAAATTCGGTAATTGTAATACTACGGAAGGGTATTCTATTACCTGACCACCATTGTTTAATAATATATCTTTTAATTTCTGGAAAACTCGCATGTCCATATTTTTATAATAAATTGATTATAGCATTTGGATGCTTGTTAAAGAAGGATATTCACCACTAACTCGTGAAATTAATGACATAAAAATTGAACTTCCTTTTACTGACTGGACTTTTAATGATAGAGATTTAATACAACTTAATACAAAATGGTTGAACTATTTTTTCTATGCTTTGAAATCGGAAGATTACATGTGTGTCTCAACTTGTTCTATTGGTAAAGAAATATAGGATATATTGCATATTACTTTGAAGAAACAAATAAAGTTGAGCAATCTAGGTTGAATATTTTATTGCATGACTATGAACTTTATCATATCAAACCTACTGAATTGATATTTGATATGTATACTAGGTTTAATCAAATGGTCACATCACTATATGCCTTAGGAAGAAAACTCACTAACTATGAAAATATTTAAAAAATTTTGAAATGCATGCCTACTTCCTTTGATACTAAGATTACTGCAATAATGGAATCGAAGGATTTAAATACTTATTCTATTGATAACTTACTTGGATCACTCGTTGCTTATGAGCAAGGAGTTAACCAAAGACAACTTGATACATGTGATAAAAAGAAGGAGAAAACTGTGGTACTAAAGGCCAATGATACGAACACTGATTCTTTTGGATATGAAAGCAATGATGTTTCCTTAATCACTAGGAAATTCAAAATCTTTCTAAGGAAGAAGCAAAAGCACAATCAGAATTTGAATAAAGATAAGGGTAGCAAAAATTTTAAAAGTTATACTGATATGATTTATTTTGAATGTAGGAAGCCGGGATATATTAAAGTTGATTTTTCTACACTTAAGGCTCACCCAAGCAAGGAGAAGGGTCAGGATAAATCTAAGTTTAGGATGGACAAGAAGTGGTTCCAAAAGGCATTCTAGGCGGATTCTACATCGAACTCCTCTAAGATTGAAGCTGAAGAGAAGACAAAAAATCTGTGTTTGATGGTGAACGATCATCTTGGTCATTCTGATCAAGAAGAGGTATGTGAATTAACTTACAATCAACAACTTTAACTTTCTGAGAAAATTCATGCATTATATAGAAAACTTAAAAAATTGCATGCAAACATGAAAATTGAATTTTTCAATTTGCAAAAAGGTATAAAAATTTATTTAAAGATTACTCTACACTTGATAGCAATCACAAGTTATTACTTGATAAGTTCAATGAGTTAAATAAAAAGCATCTTGAGTTGGTTATTGAGCATGATTCATTGAAAGCATCATATACCTCACTTGAAAATAATTCTAAAATATATATTGATGAATCTGAAAGTAGGGAGCACTTTTTAAAGGTTTAATGCAATTTTAAAAAGTGCTAACTTGATATTTAAAGCTGACTTAAAAGCACTTAAGGAAAATAGGACTACACCCACACCTAATCCAAAGTTAAAAGTTTTGAAACTTAGGAAGAGGCACTATAACCATAATAGATTAGTAAACCCTTTTCTTAGTGTTAGATGTTTTTCATGTGGCATGGTATGACACATTTCACATTCTTGCACTATTCATCTTAGTACACATTGGGTATGAAGATCTAAATTACATTATTCACGACATAACATCCATGCATTACATTCCTCTTTCCATAATGGACCTAAATTTGTTTGGATTCCTAAATCCGACGTTTGATGATTTTGTAGGCTTGCTTTTACAAAAGACCTCGTCAGAGCATATGGTACATGGACAACAGATGCTTATGACACATTCAGCTTCTTAAGGACCAGATTGGACATAAATGCATGAACTTGATGTTTACTAATTTATAAATTTTATGTTTTGTTATTTGTTGTTGTTTTCTATTCTTTCTTTTATTTCTAATTTTTTTATTTTTCTTTGCTTTTTCATGTTTTTCATTTCTGTTATTTTAGTTTTCTTCTTTTTCTTTTTTATATTTTTTATCACTGTTGAAATGATATTTCATGCCTTATTTTTTTTAAAATTTATTGTCAATATTTGATATCCCTAAATCAGTTAAAGGGAGAAGCACTGTTGATTGTTTACCTTCCTCTAACTTTTTTTAGCGGTGTAATTTTTTTTTCTAAGCAAAAGTCTATCTCAAATTAACAACTGGACTTTGAGATTGAGATCTCTCCTGTCTTGCTACAGTAATCTATCTTATATATATAATGTTCAAAGTCATTAAATTACTTTCAAGATTTCATAATCTTGTCAATGCATTTATCATATGAATATTATTCTATTTTATGGTTTACTCTTCTTTATATTAGAGGGAGAGTTTTTCTTTTCTAATATCTGGAAGATATTATTACAACTGAGAGTATTTAAAAATTTGAAAGGGATCTTGCTATCAAAAATGATAAAAGGCATAAAATGACCGCCAAAATTGAAAAATGCATAAAGTGTATAAAAAAATCAAAAGATAAGCAAAGTGCGCCCACAAATTGATAAGAGGTATAAAATGAGTTCACAAGAAAGCAATGTTGAGATTAGTTCACAATGAATTAATTTGTTAAACATAAGCTTATGTCCCAGTAGCTAACCAAGAGGGGGGGTGCTAACCAAGAGGGGGGTGAATTGGTAATTAAAAAATTTGAACCCTCTTTTTAAACTTTGGAAATTAAAACTTAATTGTTAGTGAATTTTTTAGAAAAAGATTTTTCAACCACAAGTTGAAAATAATAAACAAAATAAAAAGCGGAAAAGTAAAGAACATCAAATTTATAGTGGTTCAGTCAAAACCAGACCTACATCCACTCCCCGGAGGCACCCTCCGAGTATTGCACTAATACCACTAGTGACTCTCCTTTAGCACCCACAGCAAGGTGGAGAAGCCTTTACCAAAACTCTTTCCACCACTACCCGGTGCGGCAGAGAGCTGTCTTCCTTTTACACTATCCCCAGTGCTGGCAAAGAACCATCCGTACTTTTACACTTTCCTAGTGTAGGCAGAGAACCCTTCATCCTTTCACACTCTCCTAGTGTGGGCAGAGAATCCTTCGTCCTTTCACACTCTCCTAGTGTGGGCAGAGAACCCTTCATCCTTTCACACTCTCCTAGTGTGGGCAGAGAACCCTTCGGCTGTTCACACTCTCCAAATGTCAGCAGAGAACTGGATCTCCTTGACAGATCTCCTCACAAGAAATCTAGAAGGAAGAAATAAAAGGGTGAAGTAATCCCAAATCACAAGTAGAGATTCTTACCATTGAACACCAAGCGTAGCCTTTACTCTCCAGTGGTAGGAATCCTCCTTTGAATGCTCTCTCACACTCTCTCCTTGACTCTTCTTTCAATAGGCATGAAGATCAAATGGCAAAAAGATTTGGTGGAAGTCTAGATTGGACTATATATAGGAGAGATAAGAAAAACTGTCCAAAACTACAAATTTTTTAAGGCAACACGAAATGGATCGTCCCGTACGATCGTGGATTGTCGTGGATGATTTTACTTAAAGTGTCAGAAATGATCCTGATGTATATTGGTAAGAACTATGTTCGTTTACGATCATCGTCCTGTACAAACTAAGTTTGTCCGGTACGATCAGTTATACCATAGGTTGGTTCCCTAATAACTGCAGGACGTTACCAACTGTGGTAAGTCAGTTCACATCGTCCTGGAACGAACAGGTTTTCGTCCGGATGAAATTTTTATAGAGAGCAACTTGTCCTGGCACGGTAATGAAATTCGTCTAAACGAAACTTTTATAGAGAAGAATTTGTCTTGTGATGATTTAGATTTCGTCTGGATGAAATTTTTACAGAGCCCAAGTCATCCTGGCACGATTATAGATTTCGTCTGAACAAAATTTTTATAGAGCCTAACTCGTCCTGGGACAAAAATAATGTCGTCCTGGAAGATTAGGACTTAGAAATATTTCCTCAACTCCTATTTTTTCCATTGCTCCTATGAGGAGATAACTAACCTGATCGTCCCATACAAACTTGGTTCGTCCCGTACGATCAGTACAAATTTTGTAAGATCTCCTTAAGTGTGTGTGTGTGTGTGTTTTTATTTACTCAATTACAATCACTCCCTCTCAATTCAAAAAATAATTTAAAGCTTCAATTTGCAAAGGATTATATGCTTAATTCGATTTGAAGTCTTCATAGTTTGGAGTTCAATTTTCCTGAAATGTTAGTACACACAAGAGTAAAAAACAAATCTTCCAAAAAGTATTATGAGATAACTACACATAAAACAATAATATTTGGAATCATCAAAACTATATAACTTGCAAGAATGTAAAACATGCTAATAACAACTCTCTTAACATTCTCCCCCTTTTTTATGATGGCAAAACAATTATTTTTTATAGGATTTCAAATTCTAAGAATCTCCTAAACTCCCCCTGAATTGATGAATGCATGAAAATAAGGAGGCATTGATTCAAAAATTATTTTAGTTTTTGAAAAATTTTATACAAAACAAAACAACAACATAATCACAAAAACAAAATAAACACAAATACTAACACAAGATACAAGACTCACAAGACACAAGATACAATTCAACAAATAATTTACAAGACTCATAAGACATAAGACACAATTCAACAAATAATTTCTCCCCCTTTTTGACAATAGCAAAAAGTGAAGAAGAAGAAAAAAACTTGAAATGTAAGCAGAGATATAAAAATTATTTGATAATATAATCTTAACAGTGATTGAAATAAGTATGCAAATAAAATTAAAATATTAGGCAAATCATAGAAATTCATATAATTTAAGAAGTGATATAACATAGATAATAAAAAGAATTTATCAAAGACATGAGTCAGTTTAGACACTAAGATAGAGAAAATCATTGTAATAAGGATAAATAAAAAATTATATATTTCAAATTTCAATATCAATTATAAATGAATATAAGATCAATTTGAATTAAGATTAAAAGAGTTTGGAAAGAAATAACTACCACATGTGACGCTTTGCTCATCTTTTTTATAGTTGTGACACATTTTTGTGCATCATTTTTAGTTTGGGCTTATTTTGTGTCTCTTTTTCACATTGTGAATCTTTGTGCATTCCTTTTGATTTTTTATTGTACTT
>NW_021319800.1:3046284-3075721 GCF_001605985.2 Dendrobium catenatum
TTTTTCATGCTAGAATGACAAAGTCTCCTATGCCAAAGCCAAGATTCATCAGAAACAGTTTTCAAACAGAAAGCAATAGGAGTATGAAATGAATTCAAATCTAGCAAGTAAACATTATTTGCCCTTTTTCCATTTAAAACTTCTTTCTCATTTAGGCTTAATATGCAGCTAGTAGTAAAAAAATTTACACACTAACCCTTATCACATAGCTGGCTTATACTTAACAAATTATGCTTTAAGCCTTCTACCAATAACACATTATCAATGAAAAAATTCTTAAAATTTCCAATCATACCTGAACCAACCGCCTTCCTTGTGGTGTTATCTCCAAGTGTAACCCTACCTCCACTCCTGGCTTCCAGCGTTTTGAATTGAGCAGTATCTCCAGTCATATGCTTTGAACATCCACTGTCTAGGTACCATATGCCCTCACGAGGTCTTGTGTGAGAGCGATCCTGCAAAATTATCAAATGTTAGATCTGGGAACCCAAACAAATTTGGGTTCACCTTTTAGCAATTTATAATCAGATGCATGTATGATATGTCTAGGTTTATGCATCTTAGGTCTCCACGCCAAATTAGTTTTCATCTTTAAAGTACATGTGTGGGCTATATGTCCAAACAATCCACAATTATTACATTGTACTTTAGGAAATGGATTCCTAAGTCTTTTATCATTTACTTATCTATTCAGGAATTGCATGAATTTATGATACATAATAGGATTAGTAAAATCTTCAAGTCTGGGAGGTATCCTATTATCCTCGAGAGCTTTTATCCTTAATCTAAAAAATGAGTTCATATCTTTCAAAATTGTATTTGTATAATTGGTTATATAAAGTTTGCTCTCAAATTCATCCTTAGAATTTTTAAATTCACTTTCAAGTTTTGTATAGGATGTTTTTAAATTCTCATAATTTTTATTCAAGTCATCAAACTCATCAAGTAATTTCACGTGGTTGTTATCAATCAAAGCATGATCTTTCCTAAGGATTTCATGTTCCTTTTTAAGTTCTTCCAATTCTAAACTAAGGCTAGCATGCATTTTCTTCATTTTCATATATGATTCATGCATGTGTTCAGAAACTTCAAAAAGTTTGTCATAAGTTAAGTCACATACCTCTTCTTGATCTGACTGATCAAGACTGTCGGCCGTTAAGCATAGATTAGTGACTTCCTCTTCCTTTTCTGTTTCTGATGAGTCCGAAGCTTAGTCCGCCCAAAAAGCTCATTGGAACTTCTTCTTGCCCTTCTTCATAACTAGTTTCTCCTCTACCTTCTCATTGCTAGGATTGACTTTGAGTTTTGGGCATTCAGTCTTTATATGTCTGGGTTTCCTGCACTCATAGCAAATAATTTCATTAGAAACCTTGGCATTTCGATTGAATTTACCTCTATTCCATTGTTGGCGTCTCTTTTGCTTCCTCTTTAGAAAGCTTCTGAACTGTCTAATCATCAATGCGATGTCATCTTCATCCTCAGGTTGTGAGTGTTCACTCTCAGACTCTTCCACATTCAGTGCTATGTTTTTCTCCCTTCGTGGTTCACCTGTATCAACCTTTCTTTGGCTAACTCCTTACTCGTAAGAAATAAGTGAACCAAGAAGATTATCAATAAAGTAAATGTTTAAATCCTTAGACTCTGTAATTGCAGTAATTTTAGCATCATATGCAGTAGGTAAGTAATGAAGAATCTTATTAACCATTTCAGCATTTATTAACTCCCTACCCAATGCATGCAAAGAGGTGACTATTTGTGTGAATCTTGTGTACATATCAAAAATAGATTCATTTGATTTCATGCAAAACAGTTCATAATCATACAACAAGATATTAAGTCAAGATTGCTTAACCTCATTAGTCCCCTCATATGTTATATAAAGTATATCGCATATTTCCTTTCTACTTTTGTAAGTAAAAACCCGCATGTAGTCTTCCGATTTTAAAGCACAAAAGAAACTATTCAAGCATTTAGCATTTAGTTGTGCTAAGTCACGTTCTTCTACTGTCCAGTATGCAAAAGGTGTTTCAACTCTAACTCTATCAACTAATCTAGTTCATTTTGTATATCCTTCCTGGACTAAGATCCACATACGATAATTAAGTGATTGTAAAAAAGTAGACATGCGTGTTTTTCAAAAATCAAAAGGTATATTGTCAAACAGTGGAGGTCTAGTAATAGAGTTACCCTCAGGTGTGTTTCTGTTTCCAAATGTAGCCATCTACGTTAATAAAAAAATAGTCTAAACTGGTGATTTAGAAACAAGGTTCTGATACCACTTGTTGAGATTCGTTCATAATGAATTAGGTTGTTAAACCTAAGCTTATGTCGCAGTGGCTAACCAAGAGGGGGGTGAATTGGTAATTAAAAAATTTGAACCCTCTTTTTAAACTGTGGAAATTAAAACTTAATTGTTAGTGAATTTTTTAGAAAAAGATTTTTCAACCACAAGTTGTAAATGATAAACAAAATAAAAAGCGAAAAAGTAAAGAACACAAGATTTATAGTGGTTCGGTCAAACCAGACATACATCCACTCGGAGGCACCCTCCGAGTATGGGCAGAGAACCCTTCGTCCTTTCACACTCTCCTAGTATGGGCAGAGAAACCTTTGTCCTTTCACACTCTCCTAGTGTGGGAAGAGAACCCTTCATCCTTTCACACTCTCCTAGTGTGGGCAGAGAACCCTTCGGCTGTTCACACTCTCGAAGTGTCGGCAGAGAATCAGATCTCCTTAACATATCTCCTCATAAGAAATCTAGAAGGAAGAAAGAAAAGAGTGAAGTAATCCCAAATCACAAGTAGAGATTCTTACCTTTGAACACCAAGCGAAGCCTTCATGCCCCAGTGGTAGGAATCCTCCTTTGAATGCTCTCTCACACTATCTCCTTGACTCTTCTTTCAATAGGCACGAAGATCAAATGGCAAAAAGATTTGGTGGCAATCTAAATTGGACTATATATAGGAGAGACAAAAAAAACCATCCAAAACTATAAATTTTTCAAGTCAACACAAAATGGATCGTCCCGTACGATTGTGGATCATCCTAAACAATTTTACTTAAAGTGTCGAAAACGATCCTGGTGTATATTGGTACGAACTATATTCGTACATGATCATCATCTCGTACGAACCAGGTTCGTCCGGTATGATCAGTTATACCATAGGTCAGTTCCCTAATAACTGCAAGACGTAACCAACTGTGGTAAGTTGGTTCACATCGTCCTGGGACGAACAGGACTTCGTCTGGACAAAATTTTTACAGAGAGCAACTAGTCCTAGCACGATAATAAATTTCATCTGAACAAAATTTTTACAGAGAAGAATTCGTCCTGTGATGATTTGGATTTCGTCTGGATGAAATTTTTACAGAGCCCAAGTCGTCCTGGCACTATTATAGATTTCATTTCAACAAAATTTTTACAGAGCCTAACTCTTTCTGGGATGAAAATAATGTCGTCCTGGACAATCAGGACATAGAAAAACTTCCTCAACTCCTGTTCATTCCATTGCTCCTACGAGGAGATACTGACCTGATCGTTCCGTACGAACTAGGTTCGTCCCATACGATCAGTACAAATTTTGTAAGATCTCCTTAAGGGTGTGTGCGTGTTTTTATTCACTCAATTACAATCACTCCCTCTCAATTCAAAAAACAATTTAAAGCTTCAATTTGCAAAGGATTGTATGCTGACTTCGATTTGAAGTCTTCATAGTTTGGAGTTTAATTTTCCTGAAATGTTAGTACACACAAGAGCAAAAACAAATCTTCCAAAAAGTGTTAGGAGATAACTACATATAAAACAATAATATTTGGAATTATCAAAACTATATAAGTTACAAGAATGTAAAACAAGCTAATAGCAACTCTCTTAACAAGCAAGCTTCCTTCTCTTTCAAACCTTTAAATCTTAGAAGAATTCTTGTGTCACTTGATATTTTCAAGGGCTTGTTTTTGAAATTCATGATTGTGACTAATTATTTTGATATATTATTCTATAAGATATTTATTGGAACCAAATTTTGAATGGAACTTTTTTTCTTATCCAATTAATTTTTTAAGTTAGATCTTTATTTTCAAAGGATGGTTTAACCTGTGAGAAGTTCGAGCTAGGGCTAACACGATCGAATGCTCTACCATTTTTTGAATTTCGATAATGTTAACTCATTGGTTCTTATAAATTTTTATTTAATCACATGGAAAATGTATCATATTCGTACTTTGTTCGAAAAAAAAACTCTATTTTCATTCTTTTGGTCGTCTTTCTCATCTTTTCATCATTTTATTTTTAATTTTACTATTTATTTTTGCTATTTTTGGGCCATCTTAGATCATCTATACCCATCCACAAAATCTTCAATTTTTTATCACATCATTTTGAATGATATCTTCACACCACACTTCATCTACCATCTGACGGCTGATATGACTGATTTGTTTAAGAACATCCTGGATTATCCATTTTCACCCCAAACAATCTAATCATTTTCTGCTTCAATTATCTATGATCCTCCTGGACGATCCTCCTCGTCCTAGACGAACTTCTAAATTTTTGCTCAATTATTAGTGATCATCCTAGACGATCAATCTGTTCGTCTTGGATGATCCACGTGATAAAGCCATTACATATTTTAAATTTGACTGTTATGATCCATTATTATCAATTGTCCTGGACTATACACTTAGTTGTCCTGGATGATCTTCTTTTCAATGGTCGTCCAACATGACTCCTCGGGATGGTCATTTATGTCTAATCATCCTGGATGATGTATGATCATCCCAAACAATATAATTACATCTTTAACTAATTGTCCAGGATGCAATAATTTTGCATGATCATCCTAGGCAATTCTTTGATCATCTGGATAATTGGTCTGTTTCTTTATAAATAGTAGTTTTCAATGGGTTTTCTCACATAAAACCTTCTATTTCTTCATTCCTCTTCCTCAAGCTTTCAAATTCTTGTTCTATGGCAGGTGGAAAACGATCCAAAATGCCGGCTGGAAGTTCCTTGAGGGCCACTATTGACCCTCGTTTCACTGAGGTGGCTAACCAACTTGCCTACCTACGCTACAAGATAGCTGAGATTACTTTTTCCATGACTGTCAATCTACATAGACTTACTTATCATGTTCTTGATCTTTTTATGCACACCTCTCTCTCATTCATCCTTAGTCTCGCCTTCCCCTTCAATTCCAAATTGCTCTTTAAATTTTTTGCAAGCCTTCAGATCAACTCTTCTTACATTGCACTTCAATCATACGTTAACAAATATCTTATTGAAATCACTTATCAGGACTATCATGAGCTTCTCCAATTATCCACCATTAAAGATAAGCTTCACCTCTTGTCTCAGATCCTAATTATGATTGGGCTTCTGTCAATCACTACTGAAGAACACTTTTATCTCCTTTCATGATGGGGCATCTAGCACCTTAGCTAAAGATATTAGGATAATCCAACATGTACTTCATACATTAATTTTTCCCAAAGCTGGTGATCGCATCCACATCACTCCTCTCCTTTAGATCACCACCTTCTATATCATGACCCATAGATAATTCAATGCTACTGATTTTCTTTTATAATACATTGAGTATATCACTAGCATTAGGGATTAGGGAATCAAAGGAAGCCTAATCTGGCCTTAGGACACATCATAACCTATACCTTAGAAACCAAGTTCAATCTTCAATATCCTGCCCCTCCTAACTTTTAGCCTACCCTCTACATCAATAGCTCTTTCCACATTCTTCACAGTACTCATATCCACCCAAAGCATGAAGAAGCTGGGGGAGCTAAGGAGGAAGCGGCTCCTGCACTTATTCCTACACCTGCTCTGCTCTACCAGCCAGCACTCAAAACTAGATCAGCTGGTGGAGCAGTTCGACTAGTGGGAGGCTCAGTTTGATTCCTACATTGCTACATAGAAGTAACAACATGCAAAGCATGTTGCTTAATTTAATTCGTACATGGCTCACTAGCAGCAACAACACGACAAAGACATGGCATGATTTATGGAGCAGTTCGCTATTATTTCTAACTTCTTTTAGCTGCCACCACCACCTCCTTCTAATTATTATGGCCCATCATACTTATAGTTTGTTTTCCCTTTTTTTTTTTTGTGATGTAGTTTATTTCTTATTAGTAGTTTCTATTATATTAATTTTCTTTTATAGTTCCCTCCTTCTTTTATGATTATGGCCCATCATACTTAGAATCGTCCTGGATGATGGGCTCAAATCAGAAAGAACCAGCCACCAACTCTTTTAGGCAAGTTATTTTTTTTATATATCGTCCAGGACATTGTACTGGATGATGTATTACAATTATGCTTAAATTAGTTCGACAATTAAGGAAAGCAATTAAGGTTTGATTGATCAATTGTATCATCCAGGATGATCGCAAGATCATCCAAGACAATCAGTTAAACAAACCTTAGTTTCTTACTGGATGGCCATAATGATATTCTGGATGATATGTTTTGATTTGTACTAATCGTCCGAGATGTTCCTAAATCGTCCTAGATGATCAGTTATCTTTTTGATCATCCAAACATGTAAAGTCTAGCTGAATAAAGTGATTGTTTGGACAATATTCAACGTCTTGAACTAATCATCCAGAACAATCATAAAATTGCCATAGATGATCAGTCTTTTCTTCATCATCTAGACAAGTAAATTCTGACCGGATAGAGCGATGATATTTGATGATTTATACTAATCATACATAATAATGTATTATCATCTTGGATGATTAAAAAAAATAAACCTTCTAATCATCTATCCTCCTCTAGATCGTCCTGGCTGATTGAGCTAAATTTATACTGATCGTATAGGATGATCGGTCGATCATCCTTGATGATCTTTGATAATTAATTATAAATTAGGAAAAATTTGAATCCATTCATTATAATCTCTCTTATTTACTCAAGAGATGATCTTTTACTTCTTTCCTGACCTGAGAGAGCCAAGAGGAGAGGGAGAGTAAGGGAGAAAGAGAGAGGATCTTGTGAGGGGGAGTTTCTGAGGGCTTCACAAAATTGCTCCAAGTAAGGGTCTGAGTCGTCTTCTTCAATTTTTGTCCCTAGTTCCTTGGAGGATCTAGAGAGGTCTGCTTTAGCAATTGATCAAAGTTCTATGCTTGCTATAGGAGGAAGCGAAAGGATTTGGGTTCTCTGTTTGCTTCAGGAGAAGCAAAAAGAGTAGAGTTCTCTGCCTCACTAGAGTAGGTGGAAAGGAAGTTTATACAGTCTTCTCTGCCTTGTTGTGGGAGCAAAAAGAAAATCAATGAGTTTAGTATAATACCCAAAGGAGATGCTTCGGGAGTGGACGTAGGTCAAGTTGATCGAACCAGTATAAAATTTTGTGTGTTATTTCTTATTACTTTTCTGCATTTAAATTTCACAATTTAATTTTTGTGGTGAATGATTGTTTGGTTTGTGATTTTAAAATATTTCAAAAGATCATGATTTTTTATTCAAGAATTTTTTAAAATCACTAAATCATCCTCCTCTTGGTTTACCTCGAGCTAGTTTATAAGGGCTTAACATCCCTAACAAACTTTTAATATCTATCATTGCTAAATTATGATCCTCTAACCTCTATTGTTTACTTATTATCCTCTAATAGCTATTTATCATATATAATTCTTTGATAATTATTATATGATTACTATGCTCTAATTATAGTACCCTAACTACAATCATTTGACTATCATCACATGACTATAATCCTCCAACAAACATCACCTCACTGTGATCATTAAACCAACTTTCTCTACTATATGTAGCACTACAGATAAAGCATGATCTAGAAACTTGACTTAATATTAGAGAGAGCTCAATTGTCAAATCACTTCCATTTACCCACCATAAATGGAACACCACCATTAGACCATAGTCGTCTGACCATGATGGCTAGGATATAAATATCTGACCATTATTATGTAACCATTACCATTCATACACCAAATACAATTCCCTAATCACCATTGAAGTCATCCAACCATGGCTCTCTTATTGTTATTGCAAAACTACACTCCTTCGATGACTGTTATTTGATTATCAACCTCCAAACACTATCACGCAATTATGATTCTATTATCACCATCCCCCGATTATGACCTTCCAACTAAAATCGCTCAATGATGATCCTCTTAAAACCATTCTTGCACTGCAATCCTCTGACGCCATCACTCAACTATAGTCCTATAACCATCATAATTTGACCTCGATATTATGACTTTGGTCACTTGACTATATATGTCATGCCCTAGAGTTTAATTTAAAAGAATCATTTTATTTATCATATGTAATAAAAATAACCATAGATACCTAATTTTTTTTATTAATACTAAATTTTTTGGCATAAATGAATTTATTTATCAAAGCATCAATATACATCTTTTTTTATACTCAAAAAATTATTTTTAATATCTAAGAGTCATATAAATACAACACTCATCTTTCCACTCCTCAGTATAAAATATATTGAAAGATAAAAAGAAACAAACAACAATAAAACTTGAGGATACAATCTAATTAGTGAATAATGTGAATTAATAAAAGACAACTCCAAATCACATTATTTAAAGGAAATTCCATTGGCCCACCATCATGTACAAGTTAGTTAGTCTTCAACTAACATCAATAAATAATTAATCTTTACATGCCTAACTAATTGACCAATACATACCCCAAGACCACTTCCATTGGGTTTAGTAAGTTAATCCAAACTTATTATGCCTAGATCCAATTTTGAGTCAACCTGGTTGACCAGGCTAGTCCAAATCACCTCTATTTGAGTTTAAGTCAATTTCGAATACCCTTTAGCTCAACTCCTAATATATTTGGGCTTGATTGACAATGTTGACCTAGTCAACACTTGGCTTGGTCAACCCAACCTTAATTTTGTCAAAATTGACCAATTTAGGTCAAATTCTTGGCCCCTATAGCATTTAAACACCACCAAGCCTCCCCTTGGCCTTAATACATGGCCAAGGGATCTTGTATATCTCATAATTAACCTTAAGAGCCATCTTGGTCATCCACCCTAGGGTTAAGGGCTATAAAGAGGGGTCTAAGACCTCATTAGAAATGATCTGGAATATTTTTCTTTCCCAAACCTTCCCAAGCCCAAATCATCTTTTGTTTGAGCTCTCTAAACCTCCCCCCTCACCTTTCCCCACTCAAACCCACCATCAAAGACTTGCTAGCGATGAGATATCCAATGCACATAGCCTTAATCTATTCCAAGCAAATTTGCCATTGATCTAGAGCTTTTTAGATTACGACTTCTTCTAAGAATAGGAGTATGGATAGTCTACAAGTGCAACAATCCCATGATCTCACGAATCAAATTTTTAGATTAGGTATAATCTCAAACCCTAATCTCAAACACTTAGGTTTAAATAACTTCTCATGAAGTGCATTTTAGACTATGATATTAGTCCCCCATGAATGCTCTTCATATATGGATCATATATTTAAAATATCATTTGAAGTGATTAATCCAATCGATCAAACGAGTCAAAAAATGCTTTCTAGGGCATCTAGATGGTGTGTGTTAGGTGTACAAGATCTCCATCATTGATCACTTGATCGATGGCGGAGATCCTATCATTTTGTGGCTGTTTTAAACTGCGGAGGTGGTCCAGTGGCTAGATCCTTTGAAGGTGATCCCAAGAGGTTTAGACTTTATTTAAATGAAAATCTCTAAAATACCCTTAATTATGTAATTTTAGTAATTCATTAAATACCCAAACTTTGTAAAATCATAACTAATTCTAGAAAAATCCAAATTGAGCAAACTAAATTGCATTCAACTCCAATTAAAATCTAGTATGTATTAAAAATATGAATATTCCAAAAATTAGCTCATTTAGAAAGTCAACTTCTTAGTCAATCATAGTTCAATAATAAGTCCCAAACTTCTAAAAATCATAACTTTATATAGAAAACTCTTAATCCAGCAAACTCAGAGTCTAATTACTCCCTAAAGGGTTTAATATTTAATAAAAAATACCAGGACTCCAAAACTTAGTTTGTTTCTAAAGTTAACTTTGGAGCACTTTTATCTAGTAGATAGGATAACCCTGAGCATTCCAAAATTTGCTTATTCAACTTAATTTTCAGAGGATATTATCACAACAACAACAACAACAACAACTTCTTAGGCCCAGTATGTGAGGTCGGCTACATGAATTCTTTTTCTCCATTGTGTCCTTTTAAAAGATAAATTCTCATTTAAATCTAATAAAGAAAGATCATTTCTAATATTTTCTAACCAAGACTTTTTAGGTCTGCCTCTACTTTTCTTAACATAAGTAAAATCTAATACCTCTACTTTTTTAACCGGGTCATCTATAATGATGCTTTAAATTATTGTATTATCTCTACAATGTAATGGGTAATAGATTACCCATAAGTTAGGAAGAATTTTGATACTCACGATATTTTTTTGTAGGTGGACATACTCATACAACTCTAAAAAGGGAGCTAAAAATAAATAAATCATATATATAATTACTATAAATGCTTTATCTACTTAGCCCCTAAATAAATAATAGAATGCCAAGTATGGCTGGCTTGATTACTTTTATTTTCATATAAAATTCCTTGGGATATTTTTATTATAACTTTTTAGGATAACCTTGCAAGAGAGTCTAGATTTTTTTATTTTATAATATTGATGAAATTTTAATCAAAATATAGAGTTGTAAAATTCAAAAAATAAGGCATTTTAAATATAAGGGATCCAAATGGAAAAGAAAGCCCCTTATGGGGAATTTCTTTTCATTTAGATATTTTTTTAGAGGACATACTACAGGGAGGTTGAATGAAGGAGACCAATAGAGGAACCATAATACAAATATCAAAAATAAAAATGCCTTATTTTTAAGATTTGCATCATTCTATAGGATTGGAATTTAGGATGTTGTCGGTGGGGTCTGTCCACCCTTACTTTTCTATAGACCTTAGGTTATATATTATATGGCACTTAACATAGACTTTTGGATACTTTTTGCTCTAGTTGATATTTTATTGATGTGTTTACTTTGCTTGCGCATTAGAAATAACATGAATTTTATAGGTTTCTTTCTTGCATTTATATATGCTTGATTTTACTAGGCTCTTAAAAATAATTTTTTTTACTCATAATTAAAAATTTAATTTTTTAAGAATAAAATAACATAGAAAAATAATGATCTAGGGAACAAGCCAGAGGTCGTTCAGGGTCGCATGCATCTAGATGTATTCTCCTCTTTCCTTGTCTAGACACTTCACTGCCTGTAGGTAGAGTTAAGATAATCTAACCTATGAGGATGAGGTACTGAACCTAGGGAAGTCTAGTCTTCTAAAAAATTATTTTATAAACCTTTTTAAAATTTCATGAATTTCTTATTTGGAGATTTTTACTAGCATGCATTGTATTAAAAACTAACTAAAATCTAATTTTAATTGCATTATTCTTAGAAGCATACTACCATTCATAAGTATAATGCCATATAGGAATCTCTCTAGATGTCAGCCTTAACTTCTAAAAGACTCAACCACTCATCCCTCTTTCATAAAGACTATATAATATAAATTTTATACAATTAGGTGATTAGCTGGCTTTCCTTTTGAGGAAGGACATAAGTTTAGAATGCATTAGCTAGGACACAGGTGTTAGTATTATATGTAGAATATTAAATCCACTATATATTTAGGGTTCAAGGCTACTACTATCAGTGTCCTATAGTATGCCTCATTGGTGGATAGGTTCTCTATCCTTTAGAGGCTATAATCTCATATATCTATATCACATGGATAATACACCTCCAACTTTCTCTCTTGTATGCTCAGAGTGAAGTGTTATCTTTCTCCAATTTCTTTTCCTTAACTTAGTCCTTCCAGATGATGATATAAGCCATGTATGTTGACCAAGCCAAGTTGAGTCTTTCTTTTCCCATGAATAGAAAGTTCTTAGACTCCCCCTTATGTGCATATCCCATTTGAGAGAATAATGTATAGTTCTTAATTGAGAGTCTTCTTATGCCCTAACTTAAGATGTAATTAACCACGAGGGTTTGCACTCGTACGAAACTGAATCCCACATCAAATAAACCCCACTCGAGTTGATGTATCAGATGAGGGAAATTTTATAACTTTGATCAGGTTATATATATTATTACCCATCAAGGTGAGTAGGAAAAAGCCACTATCCTCAAAGGTTAATCATATGTATAATCTCATATGCCCTCCCTTTGGCCCGCTTATGAAGAGTGCAAAGGCCTACGATCATTTTGTCCTATGTGATAGTACAATCATACCCTTAATATTCTTCCCCCACTGAGTGGCATCCTTTTAGAAGCCCACAACACCTATATTAATTCATAATGCTTGTATTAAAATACTAAATTTATTATTTTATATAAATCCTAAAAAATATAATAATTTTAATTTTGTTTGGTGAAATCACACAATTAACCACCCAAAATATCTAGAATAATTAGTATTACAACATGCATAAAATGACATGAAGGATGTTCACCTAATCCAAAGAAAATATAATAAACTTAATTTGAAAGAAATTGAACAGTTGAATTAAAATATTTAAAAGTAGAAATATGATAAAAGCCACATACGATAATTTGAGCAATTTTTTTAAAAGCAACAAAAAGAATTGATAACCAAAA
Source organism: Dendrobium catenatum (assembly GCF_001605985.2). Classification (NCBI taxonomy): domain Eukaryota; kingdom Viridiplantae; phylum Streptophyta; class Magnoliopsida; order Asparagales; family Orchidaceae; genus Dendrobium; species Dendrobium catenatum. The sequence continues at coordinate 3,058,966 of NW_021319800.1, forward strand.
TCCAAATTATCTCTCTCCTCTTTTTCCTCACCCTTTTCTTCTTCCTTCTACGACAAGCCATCATTAGTGGAGGGTGAGGGAGGTGAGTGGATAGAAATGACTTTTTATAATATATATGTGTGTGTGTGTGTGTGTGTGTGTGTGTGTGTGTGTGTGTGTGTGTGTGTGTGTGTGTGTGTGTGTGTGTGTGTGTGTGTGTGTGTGTGTGTGTGTGTGTGTGTGTGTGTGTGTGTGTGTGTGTGTGTGTGTGTGTGTGTGTGTGTGTGTGTGTGTGTGTGTGTGTGTGTGTGTGTGTGTGTGTGTGTGTGTGTGTGTGTGTGTGTGTGTGTGTGTGTGTGTGTGTGTTTGTGTGTGTGTGTGTGGCTTAGTGCTACAATGATTTAACTTAATGCCATAGCACTGTATATTGAATCCATAATTAAGTAGAACAGATCCTTTAATGTTGTTGTGACAACTTTTGGCACTATTATGCTTACAAGCCTAATGCACAACGTTTACAACCTCTTTGTCGTATTGCTCTAATTCAAACAAAAATTTAAATTTTTATTATTTATTTATTTATTTCAAATTTTAGGTTATTATAATCTAAGCACCATAGGAAAATATTATTCCTGACATTTCCCTTAAGGATTCAGGCATATAACCTATATAGACAAATTTATTCCAAAATAAAGTCAAACTTTAAAACTAAATTTGAATAAAAATTAAAGTAAAAGCTTGTTAAAGGATACACATCAAATTAGTAATTAATATATATATCATATAGTTCATTCAATCACATATCATTCACTTATGCAATGAAATACTTTGTCAATAAAATATTCAAAACAAATTTCTTACCAGTCAAATTCTTAGGTTATTGTCTGTCTTCCTGATGCAATAAGTCATACACTCGTGGAATCATTAGAGAGGGTACTATTAGTTGTGGTATAACAAACTCTCTTTCACCACAGCTAATACCTTTATCATTAGCCTTATTTAAAAATCTTTTACTGTAAGCTCTCAATTATGCAGTCCTCTATCATTTATTCTGTCGAGACTACCCTACAAAGTTCTTACTCTCTATGGATAATATATTATCTTATATCCTAGCCGTTCATATAAAAAATATATTCTTGTTAATATGTATCATTAACCCGAATATCTTCTTCCATAATAAATACAATCACTATAGCTACAGGTAGATGCCATTATTCTAAAACCCCTCGAATCATTATTTTTGATTTTCTTATTGCTGATACTTTCTCTATCTCTATTTGATTCACCACTGGTCCTCCTCCTACTAACATCATAATTTGAGCCCACCTCATACTTGGATGTTGATACTGACAAATCAGTCTTTGTTAGTCTAGCCCATTTTATTAACTTATAAAACTCTTGAATCGATAGAGATATTAATTGATGTCTCAATTTCTTATTCAATACTTGTAGAAATATATAACATTTTTCTTTAGTAGTGGGAATCAAATGAGAAGCATACTTAGAAAATGCAAAAACTCAGCTACATACTGCATCATTATCTTACATCCCTATTCCAATTTGATGAAATCTTCTTGTATCTATCATTAAGCTGAAGGAGATACAAATAATATCCTGAACCATTCAATGAATTCATTCCAAGTAATCTCTATGTTTACCTTCTCTTGGCACTTCTCTCATTGTAATACAATCCACTATCTCTTAGCCTTCCTTTAAAAGGGAATAATGCTAGTATCGCTTTCTTATTCCTTGGGCACTACATGCTATAAAAGATCTTCTCTATCCTCAATGACCAATATTCTATAGATTGGGGTCCTACATTTCCTTTGAATAGTGGGAGCTTTAGTTTATAAATATCTATAACTAATCTCCCTCTTCCTCCCTGCTCCCAGATTACTTGCTTTATGTATCTTCCATTACCCTTGTTAGAACACTATTTGCTCATATTGAAGCTATATTTTATTATTCATTTGGTATATTTTACTTTGGGATATTCATTTTAGCTATTTTACTTAAAAACTTTTGTCTAAATAATTTACACATGCAACAAATTATATATGAAAAATAATGTACTTTAATTTACACAACCTGACCTAACTCACAATTAATTTTTACAATCTTCTTTGTAATTTAATTCTTCCAATAACAGGTCTGATACTAAGTTTGTTATGCCTTAGAATCTAATTTGAAAGAATTATTTCTTTCATCTTTTATAATATCAATGATCAAAATTATCTAATTTTTTATCAATAGTAAAAATATTTTAAAAAAAAAGTGAATTTATTAATCAAAATATCAATATACATCTACATTATTACTAAAAAAGTTATATACAATACTAGTTGTCATATAAATATTATAGCTCTATTTTCACTCCTAAATATATAAGAATATTTATAGAAAAAAATAACAACAAAACCTAAGAAATCTTGTAACTTATCAATTTAATACTCGTGATCCTCTTCCCTTATCTGAAATTATTTAAATCATATATAATGAACTAAAAAGCTTAGCATGTCAATAAATCTTTTAACTAAACTTAAAGTATGATAAAAAAGCAATATGTGTGTCTCCATTCAAATCATAATAAGAATATTCAATATAATCATGAATATGTGCAGAAATAGTAAAACACACATAATAGAAATAAATTCTATTAATGAGAAAACCAATACGATAAAAAGGCTGGTACAAAAGTGCAATACAAAAATAGTGGAATCTGTAAACTAGTATGGATGTCGAAATAATAAAACATATCTATATCATTATTAAATCATATATCATGATAATGCTATCTGGTCAATAAAGAAATTATATAACTCAATAAAGTGGCAGAATTACTCAGGAGAACTTGCAGAACCAATAATAATACAGTACATTAGGAAAGATTAATTTGGGTTGTTAGACTGGCTTGAAATATAAATGCACACCAATAGGGTGCTAAATTGATATTTAAAAATTCCCTTTTTAAAAAAGAATTATTTTGAAAAAATTTTGATTTAATGAATAATTTGGCAATACCAATCTAAACAAAAACTTTTTTTTGACTTTAAGCAATACTTGCAAAGAAGAAATTTTTTTTAGGTTTTTACTTTTTAGTTTTTTTTTCCTTCAAAGAAAAAAACTAAATACTCAATTTTTGCAAAACAAAGAACTCACATATCACATATATGCAATAAATAAGGTGCAAGAAATAAAAATGTAAAAAGAAAAGATAAGCATAAGAGCTAACACACCAAAATGTTATAGTCATTTATTCAACTTTGATTTATGTCCACTCTCTGGAGTCCTCCGCTCTGAATATTGCACTAACACGAGTGAATCTCCTTTTGTTCCCACTGTAAGGCAAAGAAGCCTTACGAATTAGTTCCACCTCATCGATGTGGTGTAGCCGAATCCATTTCATGCACCTTCGTAGTGTGGTGGAGAAGTTAAATTCCTTTCATCTCCCAGCGCAGTGAACATGATACTTACAATGAAGAGACACATCCCTGAGTTTCCCTCAAGAAAATGTATTGACCTCAGAGGAAGAAGGTGTAAGATCACTAAGAAACCATATGTAGAAACCCCTCTAACACACTCTCTTATCATACAAGAATCTTCTCTCAAGACATCACTTCTTTCGCTCTCCAAAATATTTCTCTCTCTTCAAACCCTTCTCAGATAAGCTCTACTTCAAAAAAATGGAAAAGAAATCTCTTAATCATATTACAAGATATTTAAACACATAGGATTCCAAAAACCTTAAATTTCAAGTTAGCTGACTCTATTTGTACAGTACAATCCATATAGTATGATCACGGATCATACAATAAGATTAGTTCAAAATTTCAGTTTATTCAGTATGAAGAAAAGAGTCCCTATATTATCTGATCAAAATCTTATATACTGATCATACAATATGATAACTATGATCATATAATATGATTAATACATTGTTCTTATGATCGTATATGATGACCTTCAGGATGTTTAAACATCTTCTCTACAAATCATCTAGTACAAATGGAATCTTAATGTATGATTAGTTTAATAAATCAAGGTTTATCCATGATGATCATTGGGATGATCAAAATTTATCTCTATCAATCATCCAGTATAATCAACATCATACAGTATGAGGTACCATATTAATTAAACCTTAATTAAATTTAGTAATCATGGGGATTTGTTTAGGTAATATTTTAAATATCATATAATATGAAAGAAATTAAATTGTAGAATCACTTCAAAATTTCAAAATTAAAATACTTATAAATAGTAGAATCAGTTCAAAATTTAAAAATTAAAATACTTACTTAAATTTAATTGGCGGCTAGGGTTTCTTTTTTAAACTGATCATCCTATAAGATCTACTTCATATAATATATTTAGTTAAAAATACTAATTACTCAATTAGCTATTTTATTAATTATTTTAATAACTGATCATAACGTATGATGTGTATTGTACATTACAAACTTAAAAAAAAAATCTAAACTTTATTTTATCACTACCTCGTGTATATACATGATGGTGAGGTTAGTATACACCCTTATATGATTTTTATATAATTTTGACTCAAGAAATAAAAAAATAAAGAAATAAAAATTATAGAATCGTATAAATATCATCCTTTTTTACCTAATCTTATGACCTGAATCTTCATTGCATAGTGCATGATATACCTAAAATGTTACTACACACAAAAATATTCTTTAAAAAGAGAGTGGTATCCACACTTCCTCTTACAAAAGATCTCTCTAATAGGAAAGTGCTTAACCTCTTATAGCAAGCCCTAGGTGGCTATTTCAATCTGTATAATGCCTTTTTTAATTTAAAAACATGATTAGGGAATTTTTGAATTTTCAAAACCTGGAGGTTTCTCAACATAAACATCCTCTTGTATCACCCCATTATAAAAGGTACTTTTAATATCAATTTGAAATAAATTAAAACCTTTAAATCATGCAAAGGCTAATAAAATTCTATTTGCTTTAAGTCTTGTTATAGGGGTCAAAGTCTCCTCAAAATTAATCCCTTCAATTTGTTATACCCCTTAGCTACCAATCTAGCCTTATTTCTAACCCAAACTCCTGAATTATTTATTTTATTTTTAAACTCCCACTTAGTTCCAACTACACTTTGATCATTCAGCCTCTCAATTAATTCACAAACATCATTCCTTACAAATTGATTCAACTCTTCTTGCATGGCCAAAATCAAAAATTCATCCGAAAGAGCTTGATTAATATTTGCGAGTTTGGTCATAGAAATAAAAGAAAAATGGTTAACCTCTTTCCTAAGTCCATGCCTAGTATTAACACCCTCACTAGGTTCACTTAGAATCAATTCCTTAGGATGGTTTTTAAAAAATTTCAATTCTCTAGGCAAAGGATTTTTTGTTTCCAATTTTTCTTTTAAATTAATCTTTTCAATTCTTTGGGAGTTATTTTTTAAATGATCATCTTCCAAATTTGGCTCTTATAAAATCCCATATTCATCAAATACAACATATGTGGTCTCTTCAACTATCAAAGTTCTTTTGTTAAACCCTCTATATGATTTTTTAACACTAGTGTATCTAAGAAAATTTCCTTCATCTAATTTTGGATAAAATTTTCCTAAAGGAGATTTTCCATTATTATATATGAACACCTTACATCCAAAAATATATAAATGAGACAAATTAGACGTTCCACCCTTAAGAAGCTCATAGGGTGTTTCATTCAATTTTGATCAAATATTCACTCTATTTAGAATATAACAAGCTGTACTAATCGCTTTAGCCCAAAAAGATTTTAAAAGTGAATATTCTGCCAATATGGCTCTAGCAGGTTCAATTAATATTTTGTTTTTTCTTTTGACTACTACATTTTACTGAGGGTTAGAAAAATTGTGATTAAGTTCTTTTTCTTTATAAAATTTCTCAAAATTTTTATTTTCAAATTCACCTCTATGATCACTTTGAATTATTAAATTTTCACATCCTAGTTTCCTCTGAATCCAATTCCAAAAGTCTCTAATTTTCTCAAATGAATCACTCTTGTGATATAAAAATTTAACCTAAGTGAATCTTAAAATACTATCAACTATCACAAATCGGTATACCTATCCTCCTTGACTTATAATGCTAACTGGCCCAAAAAGATCCATATGAATAATCTCTAATGGTCTACTAGTTCTAAGATCCTTAGAGGAATGAAGTGAGGACTTCATCTATTTTTCTAACTGGCATGCATCACAAAGGTGATCCTTAGTAAAGTTTAATTTTGATATACCTCTAACAAGTTCTTTTTAGATAATTTTTCTAAGATTTTTCATGCTAGTGTGATAAAGCCTTCTATGCTATAACCATGATTCATCAAAAAATATTTTTAAATAAAAAGTATTAGGAGATTTAACACAATTTAAATCTTGTATATAAAATTATTTACCCTATTTTAATGCAGTACATCAATTCCATTTAGGCTTAATATGCAACTAAAGTAAAAAAAAAAATTAACACTATATCCTCTATCATATAGTTGACTAATACTTAGAAGATTATGTTTTAAGCCTTCTACAAGTAACATATTTTTATAAAAAAATTGTTTAAGTTATCGATCATACATGTGCCTATCACTTTCCTAGTGGTATTATCTCCCAGTGTAACCTTTCCTCTATTTCTGGCTTCCAGTTATATGAATTGTGTAGTGTCTCCAATCATATACTTTGAGCAACTATTATCGAGGTACTAAATACTCTCACAAGGTCTTGTATGAGAGAGTTTCTACAAAATAATCAAATGTTGGTCTTGGGAACCCAAATAAGTCTGGGTTCTTCGCTTGGCAAATTTAAACTAGATGCATGTATGATATGACTTATTTTATCCATCTTTGGTCTCCACACTAAATGAATTTCATAATTTTAAGTACAAGTGTGTGAAATATACCCAATCATCCCAGAAGTAAAGCATTAAACTCCAACAAAATGATTATTTAATCTCTGATAATATAATTATCTCTTCCAAGGTTTTAAGATTTTTTACTTAAAAATAGGATTAGTAAAATCTTCATGTTTAGGGGTGTCCTATTTTCATTAAGAGCTTTCACCTTAATTCTAAGAAATGAATTAGCATCTTCTAACACATTAATATCATATTTCAAATAGTGCTCTTTACTTTCAAATTCATCCTTCAAATTTTTAAGTTCTTTTTCCAATTTAGTGTAAGATGATTTCAATAACTCATTTTATTTGTTCAAATTTTTAAATTCATCCTAAAAGCTCATATGGTTGTTATCAATATGTGCATGATTTTTCCTAAGATTTTCATCCTCTTTCTGTAATTTGAAAAATCCAAATTCAACCTAGCATGCATTTTCTTGAGTTTTTTATATGTTGTATGAATTATTTTAAAAACCTTAAGTAATTAATTATAGCTTAAGTCAAATATCTCTTTTTGATCTGATTGATCAAGATTATCATCTATTAAGAACAGATTGATGACTTCTTCTTCCTTTTCTGTCTCTGATTAATCCGAAGCTGAGTCAGCCCAAAATGGTCACTGAAGTTTCTTCTTGCCTTTCTCATATTCACTTTCTCCTCAACCTTCTCCTTGCTAGGAGTGACTTTAAGATTGGGGAAATAAGATTTTACATGTCCAAGTTTCCTACATTTATATTAAATAATATCATTAGAAATCTTAACATTCTTGTGAAACTTACCTTTATTCTACTGTTGGCGTTTCCTTTGCTTCCTCTTAAAAAAACTCCTAAACTATCTGGTAATCAAGGCAATATCATCATCATCCTTAGGTTATGACTGATCACTCTCAGAGTCATCCACTATTAAGGCTATGCTCTTCTCCTTTCGCTTATCTCCTACATCAATCTGTCTTTGAGTTACTTCTTGCTTACAAGCAATTAGTGATCCAAGAAGATTGCCAATAGAATCATTTAAATCCTTAGACTCTGTAATAACAGTTATTTTAGCATCATAAGTCGTAGGTAAATAATGAAGTATTTTATCAACTATTCCAGCATTCACTAGTTCCCTACCTAATGCATGTAAAAAAGTTACTATTTGAGTGAATCTTATGTACATGTCAGATATGAATTCATTTGATTTCAAGCAAAATAATTAATAATCATGTAACAGGATAATTAATCTAGATTGCTTCAATTCATTAGTCCCTTCATACATAGTATAAAGCCTATCCCCAATGTCCTTTCTACTTTTACAAGTAGAAACTCGCATGTAATCTTCAGATTTAAGTGCACAAAAGAAATTATTTAAATATTTTACATTTAACTGTGCTAAGTTACATCCTTCTACAGTCCAGCCAGCAAAGAGTGTTTTGACTCTAATACCATCTACAAGTCTAGTTGGCCTAGTATACCCTTCCTGAACTAAAATCCACATGAGATAGTTAAGCGATTGAAGAAAAGTAGGCATTTGTGTTTTCAAAAAATTGAAAGGGATATTATCAAATAATAGAGGTCTAGTGATCAAATACCCTTCAAGTGTGTTACGGTTTCCAAATGTAGTTATTATCATTTTCAAAAATTAGTCTAAACTTATAGTTTTGAAATAAAGCTCTGATACCACTTGAAAAGTCCGTATAGATTGTTATTTTCATCGAATGCTCTACCATTTTTTGAATTTCGATAATGTTAAATCATTTAAATCCTTAGACTCTGTAATAACAGTTATTTTAGCATCATAAGTTGTAGGTAAATAATGAAGTATTTTATCAACTATTTCAGCATTCACTAGTTCCCTACCTAATGCATGTAAAAAGTTACTATTTAAGTGAATCTTATGTACATGTCAGATATGAATTCATTTGATTTCAAGCAAAATAATTAATAATCATGTAACAGGATAATTAATCTAGATTGCTTCAATTCATTAGTCCCTTCATACATAGTATAAAGCCTATCCCCAATGTTCTTTCTACTTTTACAAGTAGAAACTCGCATGTAATCTTTAGATTTAAGTGCACAAAAGAAATTATTTAAATATTTTACATTTAACTGTGCTAAGTTACATCCTTCTACGGGGGGGAGGGGGGATTTGGTCATAAGGTTAAATGTCTCAAGGTAGTTCACCCCATATTCTTAATAGTGCCCTTGAGCTACTAGTCTTACTTTGAAGCGGGCTATAAAGCCATTTGAGTTAAATTTGGTGTGAAATGTCCACCGGCTACCAAGCACTGGGGTGTTGGGTGGAGGTCATATTAATGTCCATGGACCCTACTGCTGAAGGGCCAATAATTCAGTAGCCATGACATTACACCAATGAGAGAATTTTATTGCTTTAATATAGGAGGTTAGTTCCAGTTGGTGGGAGGGATGAACAGTGTTGTGGAGGTTGAATAGATTGAGGAGATAATGTGGTTTATGAGAACAAGTTTTTAGTCTGTTTATTATAGAATGAGATGAATGTGGCACTGGTGGTGGAGGCTGATAATTATGAGAAGTGAAAAGGAAATTATGAATTAGAATCTGTATAGATGATTGAAGATGGGTTTGGTTGTTGTAGTGGTGAGGTAAAAGTTGCTAGAGAGATGAGAAGAGAGGGGGATTTATTAGAAGGGTGATGGTATCAATTGGGGAAGAAATTTGTGAGGTGGTATACGGTAACATGTTTGAGGTGGGGATTAGAATATTGGTCATGAGCTATGATATTGTAGGTGGCTGCATAAGGATATGATACCAAATGATGAATGCCATTTTGATGAAGGAATGCATTAAGTTGGAAATTGAGATATTCCTTGCCACCATCAGATCTTAGACAATTTATTTTGTGGGAGAATTGGTTTTCAATGAAGGTTTTGAACTTCATAAAGATTGGAGATACTTTAGATTTATTTTGCATAGGAAAAATTCAAGTAAATCATGAGTAGTCATCAATGAAAACAACATAATACATAAAGCTTTGATGTGAAGTTACTGGGGAATAACCCCATACATTATAGTGAATGAGAGTTAGGGGAGAAGAAGTTCTAGTAGTAGACTAAGCTATGAAATATATTTTGTAGCCTTTGGAGACCTTACAAGCAAAATGAAAAAAAAAAAATTGAAGCTAGAATGTGGAGCTGCTTGTTGATGTTGGAGATGGTACTAAGCACCTAATGGTGAGGGTGGCCTAGTTAGTTGTGCCATAGAGACAATGCTTGGAAGATAGTATAGAGAGATGTGTTCTTAGATAGTTGGCGAGCAGATTGGATAGGATAGAGGCCTTTATGGCTTGGTAGGATGGGGGAAGTCCATTCAGCATGTAGAGTCTAATGTCCTCCATATCAATGTTAGAGTCGACTGCAGCTATATTATCAATAATGGTTTTGATCTTTGTGAAGTATTGTGTCATTGTAAGGTTTTTTATGGTGATGTTATGAAGCTCATTCTTGAGCTGAATCACCTGGATATGTTAGATGCTTGGAGGAGGAACTCAATAGTAGTCTAAATGGATGGACATGATTCAATATGTAGCACTTATGGGAGGAACGAAGGGGAGAGAGTGGAGAAAATAGCTGCAACAAGATTTTGATCAATGAGAATCCACTTGGTATATCTAGGATTTGTCATTGTGGTACCATTTGTTAGCTGGAAGAGGCAAGGAGGTGTAGTAGTTGTAGGTAGGAGAAATACTGCAAAGTCGTTTGCTCTAAAAAGCTTAAGAACTTGTAATTTCCACATGGAGTAGTTCTCATTAGAAAGTTGGGTAGAGATAATGGTTTTCATGTTTGAGATGACAAACTTGAGGGAACCAGGAATGTTGATCAGTGAAAGTGGATGAGGGAGGGTCGCCTATCTGCAAAGAAGAGGACTATGCCATTTCTGGAGATGGTAAAGTTTAAACATGCTCTAATATTATGAAGAATAGTAACATTAGCTTTTTACTAAACTGTAAGTATTAGACTTCATTGTATATGAATGTATTCCTACTATAGAGTATATATATCTAGAAAACTGCTCTAGCTTTACATGTGTAGGTGTGTGATGCATTGGTGCAGTTATTAGCTAATGGTTGTGATCCTTTCCTTGTGTTAATGGATGTAAGGCTTCTATTATTAGTATCATTGAGTATCTAAAGTATCTTGAGTGTCTCAGGACTAAGTTCTCATGTGTTTTTTTATTTAGAGTTCTCATACATGTTATCCTTTCTTTTTGTTGAACCTACCATATTTGATATTTTTACACTATGATCCGTGGAGATTATGTATGAAGCTAGAATACTAATCATGACTTTAATCAAGAATTATTTTAAGGTTTTACCCTGATAAAATAATTAACCATAGGAGCTTAATACTATAATGGTCCTAAACATAGAGTTAAATAAACCAAAGAATGTTTTTTTAAAATATTCTAAATAAAAACATATTTGTCTTATAAAGCTAAAAAGTTTATTGTTCCTATTGTTCAAGATAATATGATTACTTTTTCATAAGGTATTCTAAAGATAAATATAATTAATTTATCTTTATTTATATTCAATTAAAAGTATGAGGGTTTTTTTAAACTTGAAGTGATATGTATCCTCCTTCAGGTGCTCTTTCAAAGCTCAAGAAGAGGTCCTTTTTAGGTATTAGTGAAACTAGCCTACTGATTGAGAATTGATAAAGTTAATATGTAAATGAATTAATATTAAAAAATAAAAAAGATAATACATAATTTTAACCAAAATCTTTTATTTCATAAATTATATTAATATTAATGAAATGAATAATCAAGCTTCTTAATATACTTTACATTATTTGATAATGTTATATCACAATTTTATAGGGAATCAAGCTAATCAATTTTTTTCTCAATATAAGTTACAAGGAAATTTTTAAATCACTCTTCACCAATTCAATTAATTAATTGATGCTTAAAAATCCTCTTTGTAAGCAATTCTCTCTCTATTATAGTAATACAAACTCGTAAAGTTCATGCTAAGATTACAAGCTTATAAACTAGGAGATACATACCTTTATTTTTATTAACTATTTATTTTGCAAGATTAGCAATTTAACTTAAAGATCCTAACTTTTTAGTAGCGTGCATATTAATAATGCAAGGGAAAATTTGGATGCTTAAGATCCATAATCTCGACTATAAAAAGATGATTTGGATATAACTCTGCACAATGAATTTGATTCCTATTATTATTATTATTATTATTATTATTATTATTATTATTATTATTATTATTATTATTATTATTATTATTATTATTATTATTATTATTATTATTATTATTATTAAAAGGTAGATATTTCATTAAGACTAAAAGAAGGGGTATATGACGTTACAAATTGGATGGAAATCAACAATTCATTCCCAAAGCCAAAAACCAAAAGGCAAAAAAAGCCAAACAAAGGAAAAAAACAATAAAGGAAAGAGAAGAAAGGAAAGAAAAAACCCCTCAACTAACAAAATGAGGTCCCCTGTGGTATTGAAGAGGACACCAAAAAAGCAAATAAAACATCACTCCTAACTTGCAATCTCATTTGATTTTGGCAGCCACTACAATATGCACAAGAAGACCTTAACATTGGTCAATTGAGGGGACCAAATCCCCACCTTGGAGCTCCTTAATTACTTTTTTCCTCTTCCTTGGGGCAGTGGTGACAAGCACCATCTACTATAATTTTTTCTGTAAGGGATCTTGAGATGGTCTAGGTCTTTTCTTGGAGAGATTCAGCCTTTTGTTAGAGAAATCTGTTTAGAGAGAATTATGAGCAGAGAAGATTATAGGCTTTGGGATGGACCCTACATACATAGGAATGGGGCACTGCTTTTCATGTTCTATAGGAGGTGAAGTGAGAATTGGGCTTTCTACATAGGCATTCTTCTTCTAATGATGACATTCCAAGAACCCAATTAGTCCACATCAAAAGATGGTAGCTGAGTAAACATATGATTAGCACTATTATGCAATTCCATATAAGCATAAGGAAAATTACTATCAATATGTCTATTAGGATGCAGCTTAACCTTATGAGGGAAAGACTCCACTTTATGGTAAAAAATTCAAAAATTGAAAGATAAATGGGAAACGGCCTCATACTCAACTCTTTGAAAAATCTGCCATTTAGACCTTTGATCCGAAATCCAGGGGACAATTTCTTTGTCAAATCATTGCTCACAAACTCTAGCATAAGAACTCTGACCCCCCCAAGATAACTGCTCATCCATCTAAAGTGGTTTTCCTATCAAATCAGCCATACAAGTGATATTGGAAGGTTCCCAATACTTTAGTTGAAGTAGTGGAAATCTGACCCAAATTAAAGAGGTGAACCCTTTTATATCATCAAGAGAGAAGGAGGCCACTTATCCAGGCTAATTATGCTTCCATCCACAATCCAAGGCCCACCCCTGAGGATGATATCTCGGGCATCAAGGCTTTAGAAAATACAAATAAAAGTAATTTGGAGAAATGGTGATAAATTGGAGCCCCCCAATATGAGACCATCTTCTTAAAAGTTCACCATGAAGCAAAGCAAAAGAGATTCACTTGCCTAGAAGTTTTCCAACTAGAGTACATTCTAATTTAGCAATATTTTCTTGAACTTTGTGAATGTTAAGGCTCAAGCAAATGTCATCCTCTTCAAGCACCTCTTCTTTAAGAATCTTTTCTATACACATATAGGAAGGCTTCCTCCAAACAAAATGTCTTGGGCTTTGATCACTAAAAACATGAGATTGCTTTGGGGAACATTGTTTGGTAGATTGTTGATGAAATTCTGCACCAACAACTCCCAAGTTAACAGAAAATTCCATAGAGGGAATAGCACAAACATGTAGAGTATAGTGTTATGTAGCATTGAGCTCTTGAGTTGAGCGATTGTGAATGATTACACACCTACATGAAGACAAGCCATCCATGGTTGCATTCAAAAGATTCTCACAATCAAATCTAAAAACATCATTTGATTCCCCACATTTGGATAAAGGAAGGATGTTTGGACCTGGAATAGCAATCTCTTATAAGAGCTCAAACATGGAAGAGTTACGGTTTTAAGGGGCAGACGGGGCAAACTCTCCTAGATCTAAATCCCTCTGTTCAACTGAGAGCTACATGATACCACTATTGATACATTCAAACCTAACGACATGGTTAAGTTCCTCAAGCTTGTAACCAACTGATGAAACACTTTCTACAAACATATCCTCACCGGCGTGACCATCCTTCAAAACTTCATCACACAGCTCAGGTTCATTTCCCTTCAAAACCTTCCAAAAATTTTCATGCCTAGAAGCTTTTCTACCACCACTACCCCCACAAAAGCGAGGAGAAGATTGATAGCCACTCCTCCTCACCATGGAGCCATTGATCTTAAATGTTAATGCTTCACTTTATAACTCAAAATCTATTGCTATAGGGGGTGTGATAGAATTAGATTCCCTTTTTCAAATACAAAGAATAAACCAACTAGGTTTAAACATGTCAAATAAAAAAGTAACTCAATATTAGCCTCACTAAAATTATTATTTAACTATTGAAGATGCATATCAACTATAATTTAAAACAACTCAAAATAATTAGAAACACGTTTTTAATATCATCATCTCTCCATCTTGGCTATCAATGAGCCTTGAAGGTAGAATTCATAACTAAAACATCAATTTCAAACAAGTTACAAAAAATATAACACCATCCAATAAAAAATTGCATTTCATCCTCCCATATAATTTGTAGTCTTTGTATGAATACTTGTGCCAAATTTATCACATTCTCTTTGTATTGATCTTTTATGTAGAATAGTTGTGATAATTCATTTGTAATATCTAATTTGTTAATTGCAAAATGCACTAAAAAGACAAAGTCAATTGTTTCATTTTATTTATCAACACACCAATTTTAACTAATTATTAATCATTTATCCTATCCACCTTGACAAACTCAAGCAATATGAGTACAAAAGCATATATTTCATGAGACAAAATGTCAACACACCAACTCATTAAATTTAGTCTCTTGATCTTATCTTCAACTAAAAATTAACTCTCTAGTTTTGAGGTACTAAATAGTTCAATCATTTCAAATGGCATAAATATTATCATTCCTCATGCAAGATTCTCCAATAATACTTATAATTCTTAAACTTAAATATATACTTCACTTGCTAATAGTTGTTTAAGTAACTTTCAAACACAGTTATAATTGACAAGTAAATTAATGAACATAAAATATTTAAAGATTATCATTAAGGATAAGTTCTTATACATAAAATTCCTCTCTTATATTAGATGGCATATTCTAACATTGACCACATATCCTATATAAGCTTAATGAATGTTTGTCTAATATAAGGTTAAGAGTTATCTTAAGAACAACTATTGAGGCTGACAAAATAAACTTAGTAATAATGAATCTTTGAATAACTTACCCTTTTTTAATAAACATATCTCATTATGATAGACATTTTTTCCTTCCTTATCACATCGTAGGTTTCATTAATTAGAATACGAAGCAAAGAATTACTAATCATTCATAGTGAAAAGTAAGGTCCCAATAATAACAACCAACAAAAATTATTTTGAACCTTTAATGAAGTCAACTTTTGCTTCAAACTAGCATTTGTAAATATAACTTTATTATCTTCTTCATTATGATTAGTAAGAAAATTAAAAAGTTGAAAATAATTTCCATAGTTATACAATTCAGAAGATTCATCTTGACCACTAAATAGCAATCCTTGGCTTGTCTTGAGTTGAAATCCTAAACTTTCCATGCATAAGGAATTAAATAAAATCAACATATGTTGTCTATAAGATAAAAAATTCATTTTTATTCATGTCATTCTTACTCAATCACATGTAGGAACACCCTATTCCTAGAGCTTTATTAAGTCCTCATATTTTCATCTTGTTATATTGCATGTATTATTATATTCCTCAATATATATTAGAAGATTTTATTTTCTCTTCAATTTTTGAATTCTTTACCAAAAAGTAAGTCCTCTCCCCCTTGAATTGTTAAAGTTTGCTCTTGAGACTTGAACATGTAGTAATAGAGATAAAATGAAGTACTTTTCTACATGTTATATTTCTACCATTTTGGATCTTCTTTAAATTACTTTGAATTAAACCTTCATGAAATATCACCTATCATTATTTAAGTGAAAAATATGAATTTTTTATATATTTATGGAGTCCCTTCAATATATATAATATCTGAACTTTATCCATATCATTTGCATTATAGCTCAAAAGTTAGTTGGATGATTATCAATATCAATCTCTACCAAATCTTTTCTCTTCAACATTTGATCCATTTTTTAAACCCTAATCTTAAGCTAATATCAATATCCACATGTTCTTGCCTCACACACTTGTTATATGTTTTTTTATTATAGAAAAACATCAATGAATTACTAAGAAATCCAATATTGTCTTCAATCAAATCATTTAAAATGATGTAAGTAAACCAAATTGAATATACTCAACCCTTCTAAGTCTCACACTTTTCAAACTTTTAAAGTAATTCTTAATAATAATATATTTTCAAAAGTTTTCAATTAAGACATGTCTTAAGTGGGACCTTTGACAAGGAGCCAAAAAAGATTATAAATTTCTATTGCATGAATCTTCGTAATAAAATCTACATAAACTATATAGAACATATTCTATGGTGCAAGTTAGTAGACCCCTGTGGTATGAAGTTATCTTCAAGAGATCATTTGTTGAGTAATTGTAGCAGAGCTAGAAGTTATAACTGTAACATTGAAGGCTCTGTTCTATAGTAAATCTAGATTCAACATGCAACACTATGGCAATGGTTTGGAGAGCTGTAGTGCTAGGCCATTAATAGGTTTATATATATA
>NW_021319800.1:3075906-3114918 GCF_001605985.2 Dendrobium catenatum
AAATTTATGAAGATAAAAAAGGCTATTTATTTACTGATATTGGTTGGAGACTAACAAATTTATATAGAATAGTAGGCCGATGGGCTTTCATTTAAATACTATTATTTAGTTCTATCCTCTACTAAATTATGTGATTTATTGATTGAGAGTTATAAGAAGTTCATTATTGTACCAATGGATAAAGAGTGATAACTATGATTATTTAGCCAACAATTATAGACTTACTAGCTACTAACTACTGAAAAGAATATTGTGTAAGTCAGAACTCCTTACCTATTTAGTATGATTATTGTAATCCATGTTATTATACTATCTCCATAACATTATTTTATTATTCTATTGATTATTGTTATTGTCATTGTATTATTTATTATTAGTGCGGCTAATTTTATTGATATTGATATAGCTATTGATTTACTGTCACTGTTACTCTAATTGATTTGCTATTTATGGATTTATTATTATTAAGCATGTGATCCCTATACATAACATGTGATATTAAAAATTAATTTTGCACTAAAACTGAATAATTAAATATTATGTGAGTACTCCTATACGATTACTAAATACTATTATGTTATAATTTGGGATCTCGAGTTTGTGATTTTGATGATGATAAATATTATTGATTATCTTTTTCTCTCAAGTACCTATATTATTTATCTATTTTTACATGTACTATTATTTTATGTACATTTTTTTTTCATTTTTTCTCAAGTACCTAATATTATTGATTATCTTTTTTTTTTCTCAAACTAGAAAGAATTAAATGTTGTTTGCAAGAGTTTGTAATTTTTATTTCTTTACTTTTATATTTTTTGAGTTAAAGTCATATATGGGTATATGCTAACTTAGCAATTGTGCACACACTGGGTAGTGAGAAAATGAATTTCAAATTTTCTGAAGTTTGTACTGTATGATCTATATCGTACGGTATGATCAGTTATTCCAAAAAAATAATAAACAACTAGTAGAGTAATTAATTTTTTTGAAATAATCTTACTGTATGAACTAGATCATATAGAACAATCAATTTAAAATATAAATCCTGGCCACCAATTAAATTTATGTAAGTATTTTAATTTTAAAATTTTGAACAGATCATACAGACTAACATTTTATACTAAATGATATTTAAAAATCACCTACATTATGTGATTAGTCAATTAAATCAAATTATTTGATCTTGAAAAGAATGTACTTATCATATTATATGATTCAAATTTTGGTATATTATACGGTACGATATTAATCATATTAGATTATTATTAGAGACAAATTATGATCATCCCATGCATTATCCTGAATGAACCTGGATTTATTAAATTAATCATATAATATGATTCTAATTGTATTGGACGATTGATAGAGATAATATTTTATCATCCTGATGATCAAATTGTTTGATCTTGAAAAGAATATACTTATCATATTATATGATTCAAGTTTTATACTGTACGATTAGTATACATGGTTTTGAACAAATCACACTGGGACTTTATTCTTCATACTGAACAAACTAGGATTTTGAATTAATTGTGCTATACAATCCATGATCATACTAGATCAGTAGAGTTAGCTAACCTGAAAAATTAGTGTTTTGGAATCCTTTGTATTTAAATATCTCTTAACATGATTAAGAGATTCCTTTGCCATTTTTCTAAGGGAGAGCTTCTACGAGAAGGGTTTAAAGACATAATTACTTTATAAAGAGAGAGAGAGATGAGGACTAAAGAGATAATATTCTTATAGGACAAGAGAGTGTGTGAGAGGAGTTTCTACACACGGTTATTTGGTGATCTTGCACCTTCTTCCTCTAAGGTTAGTGTCTTTATTTGAGGAAACTTTGAAAAGTGTCTCTTCAAGGAAAGGATATGGCCGCTCCACTGCACTGGAAATGTGAAATTGATTCAACTACTCCACCACATCAGGAATATGAAACGGATTTAGCTTCTCAGATGCATATGGAAGGCAATAGGGATTCGGCTACTCCGCCGCACCGAGGTGGAAGTGATTTGTATGGACTTCTCCACCATGCTGTGGGGGTAAAAAATATTCACTAGTGCTATTATAATACTCAGAGTATAGGACTATAGGGAGTGGAGGTAGCTCAAGGTTGACCGAACCACTATAAATTTCTGGTGTATTTATTCTTGTGCTTGTCTTTACTTTTCCACATTTTTATTTCTTAAACCTTATTAATTACATATCTATAATCTGTGAGTTCTTTATTTTGCAAAAATTAAATATTTTATATTTGTTCAGAAAGATAAACAAAAAATTAGAAAGTAAAAACCTGAAAGATTTTCTTCTTTACAAGTATCGCTTAAAGTTAAAATAAAGTTTTTGTTTAAATTTGTATTACCAAATTATTTGCTAAATCAAAATCTTTTCAAAAGGATAAATTTTTTAAAAGGGAATTTTTAAATACCAATTCACCCCCCCCCCCCCCACTCTCTTGGTGTGCATTTGTATTTCAAGTCAGACTAATAATCCAAATTGATCTTTCAATCAGTTTCAGAGCGAGTCTCAGAATTATTATTTTAAAAAACCTTGAGAAAAGGATCGTTGACATAGCTCAGGAATAGAGATACTGTGGAGGGTTATTCAATAACCCATCTACATTTATTTGATCATATTTCGTTTAATTTTTTGAAAATTCATATGTCTATATTTTCACATTTAATTAACTTTTGCATGTGGCATATGATATAAGAAGCTTATTTTACACCATTTAGATTTTTGAATGATATCAACATTGAAACACCTTCTAGTGAATGGAGCAATGAAGATAAAGATCTTGCACAAATTAATTTTAAATGCTTAAACTTTTTTTTTTATGTAACTAAATCAAAAGATTATATGAGAGCCACTATCAGTACTACTAGCAAGAAACTCTAGGATATGTTGTGTATTACTTATGATACTAATGAAATCAAATAGTCTTGGTTAAATATTTTGCTACATGATTATGAACTATTTTGTATGAAATCTAATAAGACTATATTTGACATGTACACTAGATTTACTCATATAGTAATATCCATGCATGCTTTAGGTAGAGAACTATCAAACTCTAAAAAAGTGAAACAAATACTTCAATGCATGCCTAATTATTTTAATGCAAAAGTTACTACTATTTGTGAATCAAAAGATTTGAATGTTTATTTCATTCATAACCTGCTTGCCTCACTAATTGCATATGAACAAAATGTAAGCCAAAGAATGTAGGATGTGGGAGAAAAAAGAGAGGAGAGAACTATTGCACTGAAGGTCGTTGACTCAACTAGTGATAGCTTAGATTCAGATGAAAATGGTGATATAGCCCTTATGATGAGGTAGTTCAAAAGCTTCTTGAAGCTAAATAGAAGAGACATTTTGAAAAGGGTAAAAGTAAAGAAAATAGATTTAACAAAAGCTCATCTGAAGTAATCTGTTATGAATATAACATACCATGAAACTTAAGATCTGACTGTCCCAATCTGAAAACTCACCCTAGTAAGGAAAAGGGTAAAGAAAGAAAATTTTCAAAAAAGGGAAGCAAAAGACACAAAAGGTTTTCTAGCCAAACTCATCTTCAAACTCTATAAAACACAAACTTGAGAAGGACATAATGAATCTTTATTTAATTTCTGATAACTTTATTATTAACTCCAACTAGGAGGAGGTATGTGAACTTACCTATAATGATTTATTTACTATTTCAGAAAAAAGCATGAGTCATATAGGAAAATAAAGAAATTATATACTAGTTTAAATTTAAATTTTTTTGGATTAGAAAAGGAGCATGATAGTCTTAGAACTGAGCACATTTTATTAGATAAAGAGCATACTTCTTTACTTGATGAGTATGATGAACTAAATAAGAAGCATCTTGAATTAAGTAAATCTTATGAATCCTTGAAAATCAAGCACATTAAGCTAGAGGATGGATTTAAAGAATTAGAAATACTTGCAACTAAACTAGACCATAGTGAGCATGCATTAAAATGTGAAGTTAATAACTATGAGAAGGAAAATGAGTTTTTTAAAGAGAAAATTTATGCAACTTAAAATAATAAACCACTACCTATACTAACACAATGGTATAATCCCAAAATGTAGTATGCATCTCATATCCCTTGAAAATGGGACTACCACTCATATAGGTTAGTGAATCCATTTCTAAGTGTTAGGTGATATTCTTGTGTCAAGGTAGGATACATAGCCCACACTTGCACTGTATATCGTAGAACATATCCTGTTTGGAGGCCAAAATCTTTTACATTATAGTATAACATGTATTTCTCTCATTTAAAAAGGCATACCGTGGAACCCGAACTCACTTGGGTTTCTAAATCTAACCTTTGATTAACATTATAGGGATGCTCTCAGAAAATTCCTAATGAGAGCATGGGATACCTAGATAGCAGATGCTTGTGGTATGTGACTAGAGATTTAAAGTAATTCATCATGCTGGAAGCTAGGGCAGGGGGTAAGGTATTATTGAGAGATAACACAACTGATAAAGTTGTGGGTTCAAGTATGATTGGTAACTCCAAAATTTTTATTATTGAAAATATTTTACTGAAACATAATTTACTTAGTATTAATAAGCTATGTGATAAGAAATTTGATATAAATTTTCTATCTATAAAATGCATAATTAGTTTGGATGAAAAAAATTATCTTATAGGGAAAGAGAGTGAATAGCATTTACATGCTTGACTTGACTTGTATTGATAATTCAATTTTTTTATGTTTGAAAACTATAATTGATGAATCATGATTATGGCATAGGTGATTTTGTCATGCAAGTATGAAAACCCTTAACTCAAAAAGACCTAGTTAGAGGCATACCCAAGTTAGATTTCTCTAATGACCACCTATGTGATGCCAGCCAATTAGAAAAACAAATTAAATCATTTTTTCATTCTGTTAAGGACATCACCACCACTAGATGATGGGAGCAGTGGAGTAACCTAAAGAATTATTAAAATTATTTAGAGCTTTATCAATCCCTAAATAATTCTTGGATTTTTGTTGATATAAAAACTCTACTTAATATATGCAATTATACATGTCTAATCAACTGATATAATGATAGAGTAGAGTATCAATCTATGATGAAGAATATTTACTAGCAAATACTATTACTATTGATTTTAACTACAATAATTATCTTACTCAATTAAAATAAGTTTTGGTAAAGAATCAATAACTTAATTTAAAATAAAAAATAATTAATTGAAACACTTATTGGGTAAATTATTTTTTATTAATGGAATATAAATAACAAAACATTTTTGCTAATAAATTAACACATAAAATATAATATTATTTATATTTATCACTAGAACACTAAAAATCTTGCTATTTGGTCATTTTAGTATAACCAGCTTAGGTGGGAAAACCTTTTGATATGTGATTATTAATGATTTTTATTTGAAGGAGAATCTTGTTAGGTTGTTCACATGAGCAAAAATTACTTATTGCCCCACTTCTATCTTTTATCACCTATTTAATCATGTATGGTACTGTATTTAATGAATCCCATATGATCATTTGTTATTTTCAAAACCTTACATCCCTTTGTATATGATCAACCAATGAAAGCATAACCTCGCGTTAGGACATCTAGTTGCCAATATCATAGATCAAAAGTATCGATTTCTATATCCAGCACTAGAAAACATTTTCGTAAACTTCTACTATGATGGTTCCTTTCATATTTTCTTTTATCGACACCATGGGAATAAGCCCAAAGAAGATCACAAGTTTGTTGAGCTAAGGGCAAAATCACATCCATCGCCACCTCTAGATCCAACACCTGCTCACCAATTCTAAGCCTACAAATCGATAGTGGAATAACTTGTCCACCTTGAATTTCAATCAGCCACACAATATAAAGAGGCTACTCAGCATTCACCAGCAACATGAGCTTTTTTGGATGTAGCATGAGCTATATCAGCAGCTGCATTAGGAGATCCAGCACATATATCAGTAGCAACACAATCTTCCCTAGAAACACTAGTAGTAGATGTAGCAGTAGTGCGAGGTAAATCTAACCTAGTTTAGTGACCAATTTTTTTTATCCTTACCAATATTTCTAACCACCACCACCACCACCTTCACCTGATTAGGGACCATCTTCCTTTTAACTTTTATGTTCTTTTATCTTTTCTATGTTTTCTTTTTACTTGCTCTAATTTGCACTTTATTTTATGTTCAGTAGTATCTCCTTTTTGGTGATATTAAAAGGCGATTAGGTATTTGGTTGTAATTATTAATCTTTTACTTAGTTTATTTTATTTTTTTATGTTTGTGCTCTGTGTGTTGCTTTACTATTTTGTACTTTAAAATTAAAAAAATGATGAAATAAAAAAAATAAATTATTTCACCTAATTTTAGAATGATTCACTTAATGAGCAGGAGATTATGAGAAAAATAACAAATTTGAAAATTCTTTCAAGAATGTT
Organism: Dendrobium catenatum; assembly: GCF_001605985.2. Classification (NCBI taxonomy): domain Eukaryota; kingdom Viridiplantae; phylum Streptophyta; class Magnoliopsida; order Asparagales; family Orchidaceae; genus Dendrobium; species Dendrobium catenatum. The sequence goes on from NW_021319800.1 coordinate 3,082,365, forward strand.
TGACATCATCAAGAAGAAAAAGATTGTTGCAATCCTCGATCTAGAGCTTATGTTTTTTATAACAATAAATATTATTGATTGTTTATTTATTTCTCATAGTACATATATTGCATATCATTAGGATATACTCATTATTCAGATATATATTGATGATATCATTTTTGAATCTACAAATAAAAATCTTTGTGATGACTTTTCTAAAATAATGAGTAGTAAATTTGAGATGAGCTTAATGGAGATCATAGTTATTTTCTTAGTTTTAGCATCAAGCAAAATGAGGAGGGAACTTTTCTTATTCAATCAAAGTACATTAGGGATATCCTCAAGAAGTATGGAATTAACAATACTAAACCAGTAAGTACACTGATGAGTTCTCAGTTCAGTTGGATAAGGACCCAAAGAGAAAATCTGGTGATCAAAAGAAATGATGAGTTCTCATTTCAGTTGGATAAGGACCCAAAGATAAAGGTAGAATTGGATCATTGTTTTATTTGACTACTAGTAGACCTGATATAATATTTAGTATTTATTTGTGTGCTAGATTACAATATGATTCAAAAAATTTATATTTGACAAGAGTGAAAATAATTTTAAGATATCTTTTGGGAACTCAAAACTTAGGAATTTGATATCCTAAATAGAGCATGTCATTTGAGATTGTTGGATATTCTGATTAAGATTTTGTAGGTTGTAGGGTTGATCGATAGAGTACATCTAGAACTTATGAATTCATAGGAAATTCATTAATTTATCTGTCCAGTAGGAAACAGAATTTTATAGCCCTTTCTATTGCTGAAGCTGAATATATTGCCTTAAAAAAATTTTGTGGCACAAGTTCTTTGATTGAAAAAATAGTTGATTGATTTAGGATTTACAATAGGCACATTCCAATCTATTATGATAACACTAGTGTCATTTGCGTTTCAAAGAATCTTATTCAACATTCTAGAATAAAACATATAGACATAAGGCATCACTTCATTAGGAATCATATAGCCAAAGAAGAAATTGAATTGGATAATAGTTCTACTAAAAATCAACTTGCAAATATTTTTATAAAACCACTAGCCTTTGATACCTTTAGCACTTTAAGAATAAGGTTAGGTGTGATTGATCTTAATGCTTAGATAAAACTTTTTGCAAACTTGCTGATTTTGTTATGTGTGTTTGATTTTGTTTCTGTTTGTGAGTGTTTTAATTTTGATTTTTATTTTGTGAGATTTTTAGTTTAGACATTTGTCATCTGTTTAAGGATGATCAATTTTGAGAAATTTATTTTTCATTTTATTTTCTAAGTATTTTATTTGTATTGTACAAAATGTTTTCATAATGTATGAATTCTGTAGCATATCTTTGGTTTGTCTCAGAGTTAATTGCAAAAATTTTAGATTTTTATAAATTTTTATACTGTATGGTGAGTTCATCATATGTACAAATTATACATATTCTTCTGTACTCATGTGGATGATTATTCGGTTAGAGGTAATTTTTATAATTGATCATAAGTACAAAATTATTTTTCATCTATACGATCCATTGTTCAATTTTTGTGAGGGACGAACCTAACCGTCATTAAAATGATCTTAAATAACTAATCATCCCAGAAGAACACCTATTCGTCTGTACGAACGAATGGTCAAAAAGCCTATACAAAAGGATGCTTCGTAAATTATGTGTTTACAAAAAGTCATTTTATTTTGGACATTTTCGTTCGTACATATGAAAATTTTTTTTCATCCTGTATGATGTCAAGATCGTATGTATGAAATCAATTTCATGTAATACAAAAGGCTATTATTTCCTTAAATAGAAGGGCCATTGAAATCATTTTTCATTCACTTTTAAACCTTTCTTAAATCCTTCTAGAGGCTCCAACCTAGGAATGGAAAACTCTAGCAAACGCTCTCAAGTTACTAAGGGATCATCATCTAGAGGTGGGGATGATAACTTTTTGTCATGGGATAATGAGAATGCTTTTATAGGTATATAGATGCCAAAATCACTCCTTCTATACTCCTCATCCAAGATGACATCCATTTTTTTGTCATGTCTCTTTTTGCTTCAACTCAGTTCTCCTTTATGTTAACTTTGATCTATGCCTACCACAAGGAGACCTTTCACTATTTTCTAACAAATATGAGGTTCAGTGAGGATGAAACTTGGATAACCTCCATTGTCAATAAATATTATGTTGAAATTACTAAGGAATATTTAGAAACTTTTCTTCACTTAAGGACTCACGGTACAAGAGCTCGCACCTTAACCTCTAAATCTGATTATGACTGGTCTGAGATTAGTAAAACTCTTAGAGGTATAACTCAAGTAGGTCACCTAGTAAGGGTCTACACTTTGAATCAAAATGCTAGAATCAAACAACATGTCTTAAGAACTTTAATCATTCCTAAGGCTGGAGATAGCATAAATATGACTCCTCTTCGATCAACTATTACATATTTGATCATGATGGGACAACCTATTGAAGAGGTCCAACTCATACTTGATTATATTACTAATCTTTCAAAAATTGGGCTCCCACATCACAAGAGGAAGAAGAATATAGCTCTAGGACACTTGGTGAAATACATTTTAGAGAAAAAGTACAATAATATTCACCCTAATACTTCGTCTGAACTCCCAATTTATTTTATCGATTGTTGAGAGCTTAGCTTTGCATGCTTCACATTCTTGCAACTTATATGTTTTGATGATTCCAAATATTATTGTTTTGAATATCACTTTCCCCTAACACATTTTAGAAGAATTATTTTTTTGGCTCTTGTGTGTACTAACATTTCAAGGAAATTATACTCCATATTGTTGAAGACTTCAAATCAAAGATCTGGTTGTTATTTTTTTGTAACTTGGAGTTCGTATTTGTTTGACTTGAGTCAAGGAGAGGGTGATTGTAATTAAGTAACTCAGCACACACACACCGCGAGAGAACTTTAAAATTCATAATTTTTAATACTGATCATACATGACAAATTATGTTCGTACGGGACAATCAGATCAGATAAACAGCTCCAGATGAATCGACATCTTCGTTCCCGAACGATGTTCTCTATTTTTTAAACTTGTGATTCATCCTATTTTTTCGTGCCAACGAATCTTTAAAATAACTGTTCATATCGGACGAACTATGTTCGAACGGGATGATGATCGGGTACAAAGGAATTTTGTACCAATGCACATTGAGTTCATATGCAACAGTTTTTACACTATTCGTACGTACAAAATTCGATCGTACGGGATGATTGAGTACGCACAAAATTGAAATTTTGTAGTCTTTGGACTATTTTTTGAGTCTTTCATATAAAAGGTCCACTTTATACTACCTTGAGATCTTTTTTTTCCATTGGTCTTCAAGAAATTTGAAGGAAGATTGAAGGAGAGAGTGAAAGAGAGTGTTTGAAGGAGAGTTCTTACTACTGGAGCGTGAAAGGTTCACTTGGTATTCAAAGGTAAAAATCTCTATTTGTGAATTGTAGTTACTTCACTCTTTTCTCTTATCCTTCTAAATTTTTCATGAGAAGATCTTTCAAGGAGATTCGGTTCTCTGCCGACACTCAAGAAGTGTGAACTGCGGGAGGGTTCTCTGCCTACACTTGGAGAGTGTGAACAGCGGGAGGTTCTATGCCTACACTTGGAGAAGTGTGAAAGAATGAAGGGTTTTCTGCCTACACTTGGAGAGTGTGAACAGCGAGAAGGTTCTATGCCTAAACTTGGAGAAGTGTGAAAGGATGAAGGATTCTTTGCCTACACTTGGAGAGTGTGAACATTGGGAGGTTCTCTACCTACACTTGGAGAAGTGTGAAAGGATGAAGGGTTCTCTTCATACACTTAGAGAGTGTGAACAGCTGAAGGGTTCTCTGCCTATACTTGGAGACTGTGAACAGCAGGAGGTTCTCTGCCTACATTTGGAGAAGTGTGAAAGGATGAACGGGGTTCTCTGCCTACACTCAGAGAGTGTGAACAGCGGGAAGGTTCTCTCTCTACACTTTTAGTGTGTAAACAACGGGAGGTACTCTACTTACACTTGAAGGGTGTAAAAGGATGACGGTTCTCTGCCGTACCGGGTAGTGGTGGAAGAGAGTTTTTATGAAGGCTTCTCCGCCTTGCTATGAGGGAAAAAGGAGAGACACTAAGTGGTAATAGTGCAATACCTGAAGTGGGAGACTTCAGGAAGCGGATGTAGGTCGTGTTTGATCGAACCACTATAAATCTTATGTCATTTTATTTTCCGCTACTTTTTACTTTATTATTTTATGGTTATCTGTGGTTGAAAAATCTTTTTCAGAAAATTTCACTATAAAAATTTTTATCGATTTAAAAATATAAGAGGGAAATTTTTAAATACCAATTCATCCCCCCTCTTGATTAGCCGCTGGGACATAAGCTTAGGTTTAACAACCTAATTCATAATTAATAAGTTTCAACAAGTGGTATCAAAGCTTAGTTTTAAAATTATAAGTTTAGACTGCTTTTTGATTAACGACCCTGGCTACATTTGGAAACCAAAATACACCTGAAGGTTACTCTATAACTAGACCTCCCTTGTTCGATAATATTCATTTTGATTTTTGAAAAACACGGATATCTACTTTTTTATAATCACTTGATTATCGTATGCAAATTTTAGTATAAGAAGGGTATACAAAACCAACTAGATTAGTTAACAGAATTAGAGTTGAAACACCCTTTGAGGACGGGATAGTAGAAGAACGTGACTTAGCATAACTTAATGCTAAATGCTTGGATAGTTTCTTTTGTGCTCTTAAATCTGAAGATAACATGAGGGTTTCAACTTGCAAGAGTGGAAAGGACATATGGAATAGACTTTGTATAACTTATGAGGGGACTAATGAAGTTAAACAATCTAGACTTAATATCTTGTTGCATGACTTTAAACTGTTTTGTATGAAACCAAATGAATCCATTTCTAATATGTACACAAGATTCACACAAATAGTCACCTCTTTACATGCATTGGGTGGGGAACTAACGAATGCTGAAATGGTTAATAAAATACTTCGTTGTTTATCTACTGCTTATGATGCTAAAATAACTACAATTACAGAGTCTAAAGATTTAAACATTCACTCTATTAACAATCATTTTCGATCACTAATTGCTTATGAGCAAGGAGTGAGTTAAAGAAAGATTTATGCAGGAAAGTCACAAAAAGAGAAGAATATTGCACTAAAGGTGGAGGAGTCAGAGAGTGATCAATCTGCACCTGAGGATGAGGACGATATTGCATTAATGATTAGACAATTTAGAAGCTTTCTAAAGAGGAAGCAAGAGAGACGCCAACAATGGAATCAAGATAAATTTAATAGAAATGTCAATGTTTGAAATGATGTTATTTGCTTTGATTGCAGGAAATCTAGACATATTAAGTCAGACTGCCCAAAACTCAAAGCCACTCCTAGCAAGGAGAAGGTAGAGGAGAAACTAATGGTGAAGAAGGGCAAGAAAAAATTCCAAAGAGCTGTCTGGGCGGACTCAGCTTCATACTCATCAGAGATTGAAAAGGAAGAAGAAGTCACCAATCTGTGCTTGATGGCCGATAATCTTGATCAGTCAGATCAGGAAGAGGTATATGACTTGACTTATAATGAACTATTAAAAGTCTCTAAATGCATACATGTTGCATATATGAAATTAAATAAATTGCATACTAGTTTGAATTTAGAATTACAAGACCTTCAAAGAGAATATGAAATCCTTAGGAAAGATCATGCTTTAATTGATAACAACCACATGAAATTACTTGATGAGTTTGATGATTTGAATAAGAACCATGAAATTTTAAAATCATCCTATGATGAACTTCAAAAAGATTTTAAAAATAGTAAGGATGAATCAGAGAGCAAATTATATCGAGTACACTATACAAATCGTATTTTGGAAGATATGAATTATTTTTACAAACTGAAGATAGAAGCTCTCGAGGATAATAGGATACCACCAAGATTTAAAGATTCCATAAATCCTATTTTGTATCCTAAATTTATGCAATCCATAAATAGACAGAGAAAGTATAGAAGATTAAGAAACCCCTTTCTAGGAGTCAAATGTCATAATTGTGGATTGATTAGACTTATAGCTCTCACTTGTACATTGAAGAAAAAAACTTATTTGGTATGGAGACCTAAGATGTATAAACCTAGACATATCATACATGTCTTTATTTATAATTTGCAAAAAGGTGAACCCAAACTTGTTTGGGTTTCCAGTTCTAACGTTTGATGATTTTGCATGATCGCTCTCACATAAGGCCACGTGGGAGTATATGACACCTGGATAGCGGTTGCTCAAAGCATATGACTAGAGATATTTCTCAATTCATATCGCTGGAAGCCAGGAGTGGAGGTAAGATTACACTTGGAGAAAACACCACAATGAAGGTGGTAGGATCAAGTATGATTGGAAATCTTAAAAACTTTTTTATTAAAATGTACTACTTGTAAAAGGCTTAAAACATAATTTATTAAGTATTAGCCAGCTATGTGATAAATGATACTGTATAAATTTTTTTCCTACTAGCTACATATTAAGCCTAAATGGAAATAATGTTTTGAATGGTATTGGGGTAAACCATGTGTATATGCTAGACTTGAATTACATTAAAACTCCTACTGTTTTTTGTTTAAAAACTATTTCCGATGAGTTATGGCTTTGGCATAGAAGACTTTGTCACTCTAGCATGAAAAATCTTAGGAGGATTACCCAAAAGAACTTAGTGAGAGGTATACCAAAACTAGACTTTACTAAGGATCACCTTTGCGATGCATGTCAATTAGGAAAATAGGTGAAGTCCTCTTTTAAGTCCAATAAGGATCTTAGAACTAGTAAACCATTGGAGACATTATATATAGATCTTTTTGGACCAGTTAGAACTGTAAGTTTAGGAGGTAAGGTATACGGATTTATAATTGTGGATGTTTATTCTTGATTCACATGGGTTATATTTCTATATAATAAGAATGAATCATTTAAGGAGTTTAGAAATTTTTTGACTTGGATTCAAAGCAAACTAGGATGTGAAATTTTAGCAATTCATAGTGATTATGGTGGAGAATTTGAAAATGAAAAATTTAAAGTTTTTTATAAGAAAAAAGGAATTGATCATAATTTTTCTGCACCTAGAACCCCTCAGCAGAATGCGGTAGTCGAAAGGAAAAATAGAACATTAATAGAAGCCGCTCGAGCCATGTTGGCAGAATACTCACTTCCTAAATATTTTTGGGCTAGGGCGGTTAGCAGAGCATAATATATTCTGAATAGGGTGAATGCTAGATCAAATTTAAATAAAACACTTTTTGAGTTACTAAAGGAAAGAACACCTAATTTGTCACATTTATATATTTTTGGATATATAGTGTTTATACATAACAATGGAAAATCTTCCTTAGGAAAATTTGATCCAAAATCAGATGAAGGAATTTTTATAGGATACTCAAGTGTTGGAAAATCTTATAGAGTATTCAATAAAAGAACTTTAGTAATTGAGGAGATCACACATATTGTATTTGATGAATATAGAATTTTGGAAGAACCAATTGTTGAAGAGGATGAGATAGAGATTAACTCCCAAAAGATTAAGAAAATAAAATTGGAAGAAATTTTGGAGATAGAAAATCCAATGCCTACAGATTTGAGATTCTCTAAAAACCACCTAAAGTAATTGATTATATGTGAACCTAGTGAAGGTGTTAGGATTAGGCATGGACTGAACAAATAAGTCAATCATTCAGCCTTTATTTCAATGATAGAATCAACAAATATTGGTCAAGCACTTTCGAATAAATTTTAGATATTGGCAATGCAGGATGAATTAATTAATTTGTAAGAAATGAAGTTTGGGAATTAACTGCAAGGCCAAAGGATCAAAGTATAGTTGAAATTAAATGGGTATTCAAGAATAAAATGAATGACTCGGGAGTAGTCATTAGAAATAAGGCTAGATTAGTTGATAAGGGTTATAATTAGATTGAAGGGATTGATTTTGAGGAGACTTTTAGCCCTATAGCTAGACTTGAAGCAATTAGGGTTTTATTAGCCTTTACCTATTTTAGAGGATTTAAATTGTATCAAATGGATGTTAAAAATATCTTTTTAAATGGGGTAATTCAAGATGATGTATATGTGGAGCAACCTCTAGGTTTTAAAAATTCTAAACATTCAAATAATATTTTCAAATTAAAAAGGTATTATATGGATTAAAATAAGCACTTAGAGCTTGGTAGGAGAGGTTGAACACCTTCCTACTTGAGAGATCTTTTGAAAAAGGAAGTGTGGACACAACTCTCTTTTTAAAGAAATTGGGATAGGAAATACTCATTGTACAAATTTATGTTGATGGTATCTTTTTTGGATCTACAAATAAAAATCTTTGTGATGATTTTTCTAAAACAATGAGTAGTGAATTTGAGATGAGTCTAATGAGAGATTTGAGCTATTTTCTAGGCTTTAGCATTAAGCAAATGAGGAGTCCTTCCCTAGGTTCGTATCCACCAAGATCACTCCCTCTAGAGTTCTTCTTCAAGAACAAATCACTTTTCAAATTATGAAACTTTTTGCTTCTACACAGTTTGCATTTATTCTGAGTCTAGTCCACCTCTACAACAAGGAAACTTTCCACTACTTCCTTGCAAACATGTCTTTAAACTCTAACCAAACTGTGATTAGATTGTATGTTTTTAAAAAGAAAGTAGAGATAACAAAAGCGGATTTGGGAATATTTTTGAACTTAAGGACTCAAGGGATTAGAGCCCATACTTTGACTTCTTCATCCAACTTTGACTAGACTGTGATAAATGAGGTTATTAGAGGGTTTGGAAATGAAGTTCATTTACCTAAGGTGTACACTCTTAATCGTAATGCTTGAACCATTCGGCATGTTCTTCGAAGCTCTATTATTCCTAAAGCTGGGGATCAAGTAAATATTACCCCTCTTCTTTCCACAGTGACTTATTTGATTATGACAAGCCAACCAATAGATGAAGCCCAACTGATCATTGACTATATTTATAGACTTTCTGAGATTGGCCATGTCTCCCACAAGAGAAAGAAAAATATAGCCTTAGGTTATCTTGTGACCTACATTTTGGAGAAAAAATATGACCTTATCCATCAAGTTCAAAATCTAGAAGTGGCTATCTACTACAGTGATGGATCATTCCGAGCAATCTTTTATAGAGATCCACATGTGCTTAGTAGTGACTCTGAGGAGGATAGGAGAAGAGCTACACCTACACCTACTGATAGATAAAACTTTCAGGATTTTGACCAGCATTTTGATCATCTTGAGACTCATTTTGATGATCGCTTTGATCAAATTGAAATTCATCTATAGCAGCAGGACATGCAGCACCAACAGGATTTGGGTTGGACGCGAGGCCACTTAGATGCTATAGGCTCGAATATGGCTATGATGAGTAGCTATTATAACTTCTTCGGCCAGCCACCTCCTTCTCTAAATCAGGGCCCCTTTAAGTGATGACTGTACTTCTTTATGATTCTCTCTACCATATGTGATGCGATGTGATTGTTAGCTGTTATGTTTTTATATTTCATTTATGCGTGTGGCGACATGTGGACGTACAAAAGGAGATAATCAACCATTTTTCTACACCTCCATGAGCAAATGGACCGAATAGAAGATGAGCAAAATTTTTCTAAGTGTTGTTCGTCCATATGAATAGTCCCATTTGTCCCTAGATGATATTTTCTTGATTTTTAGTTTATTCTATTCGTCCAGACGAATCGACACCTTCATCCCTGGATGATGTCCTCTGGATTTTCAGTTTGAACTGTTCGTCTAGATAAATAGTCTCATTCATCCCTGAACGATGTCTTCTGGATTTTTAATTTGAACTGTTCATCCAGATGAATAGTCCCATTTGTCCCTGGATGTTATCCTCTAGATTTTCAGTTTGAACAGTTTGTCCAGACGAATAGTCTCATTCATCCGTAGATGATGTCCTCTGGATTTTTAGTTTATTCTGTTCAACCAGACGAATCGACACTTTCATCCCTGGACAATGTTCTCTGTTCTTTGAACTTGTAATTCGTCCTGTTTTTTCATCCCAATGAACCTTTGAAATAACTGTTCGTACCGGATAAACTATGTTCGAACGGGATGATGATTGAGTACGAAGAAATTTCGTACCAATGCATATTGAGTTCTTACACAATAGTTTTTACACTATTTGTACATATGAAATTAGATCATACGAGACGATCGAGTACGCACAGAATTGAAATTTTGCAGTCTTTGGACGTTTTTTCGTGTCTTTCATATAAAAGGTCCATTTTAGACTATCTTGAGATCTTTTTGTCCATTGGTCTTCGTGAAAAATGAAGGGAGATTGAAGTAGAGGTGAAAGAGAGTGTTTGAAGGATAGTTATTACTACTGGAGTGTGAAGGGTTCACTTGGTATTCAAAGGTAAGAATCTCCATTTGTGAATTGTGGTTACTTCACTCTTTTTTATTGTCCTTCTAGATTTCTCGTGAGAAGATCTTTCAAGGAGATCCGATTCTCTGCCGATACTCAAGGAGTTTGAACAGCGGGAAGGTTCTCTGCCTACACTTGGAGAGTGTGAACAGCGGGAGGTTCTCTGCCTACACTTGGAGAAGTGTGAAAGGACGAAGGGTTCTCTGCCTACACTTGGAGAGTGTGAACATCGGGAAGGTTCTCTGCCTACAGTTGGAGAAGTGTGAAGGGATGAAGGATTCTCTACCTACACTTGGATAAGTATGAAAGGATGAAGGGTTCTCTGCTTACACTTGGAGAGTGTAAACAGTGGGAGGATTCTCTTCCTACACTTGAAGAGTGTGAACAGCGAGAGGTACCTCTGCCAACACTTGGAAATGTGAAATCCGGCGGTTCTTTGCCTACACTTGGAGAAGTGTGAAAGTATGAAGGGTTCTCTGCCAACACTTGGAGAGTGTGAATAGCGGGAAGGTTCTTTGCCTACACTTTCAGAGTGTAAACAGTGGGAAGCACTCTGCCTACACTTAGAGGGTGTAAAAGGACGACGGTTCTCTACTGCACCCGGTAGTGGTGGAAGGGAGTTTTTGTTAAGGTTTCTCCGCCTTACTGTGGGGGAAAATAGAAAGACACTAAGTGATAATAGTACAATACCTGAAACGTGAGACTGCAGAGAGTGGATGTAGGTCGTGTTTGACTGAACCACTATAAATCTTGAATCTTTTTATTTTGTGCTGATTTTTTACTTTATTGTTTTCTGTTGATCTATGGTTGAAAAATCTTTTTCAGAAAATTTCACTATAAGAATTTTTATCGATTTAAAAATATAACAGAAAATTTTTTAAATACCAATTCACCCCCCCCCCCTTCTTGGTTAGCCGTTGGGACATAAGATTAGGTCTAACAACCTAATTCATAATTAACAAGTTTCAACACCGATACTTCCTTTCGATCATTTTTTGGGAGTGACTAAATTTCTAGTAAAGATTCTGAAGAAGAAGTGGGAGCTACTGCACCTGCACCTAGACCTGATCAGCAATACTTTCAGGAGTTAGTCAATCATTTTGATCGTATTGAAACTCACGTTGATCAACACTTTGATCAAATTAAGTCACATTTAAACCAGGAAGATGCAAGGTATCAGGAAGATATGGGGTGAATATGAGGTTAGTTTGACACGGTTAATACTAATATAGTTATGATGAATAGCTATTTTTTATTACTCAACCAACCTCCTCCTCCAGACTAGGGCCTCTCTGACTTTTAGATGCACTTCTTTATTGTTGCATTTTCTATCCTTTACTTATGATGTGTTTGTGTTTATGATGTAACATGATGTGATGACATTTTTTATGTATCTATTATAGTACTTTCTTTAGTGTTATGATATTTTAGGTTTTGATGTTTAAATATCATCTTTTTGATATCAATGTGTTGATTGTATCCATTATTTTAATTGATATCAATAAAAGCTATCATGTTTTGTGAATTTGTTGTTGTTCTTATTTTTTTAATGAGAGTATGTTTATACAAAAAAATCACTTTTAATTGATCTAAAAATAAATTATAAATTAACGTATATTACAAAATTAATTTTATTATGAAATTTAATTTTTCAAAAAATTTAAATTAACTTATAACTCAATTAAGTTAAGCATATCAATTTCATATTCTTTTTAGACAAACATACTTTGAATATTTTTATTACAATTTTGATGCCTTGTGATTATTTATTTCTGTTCAATATAATTATTTATGTTATTAGAGAAGTTTGATTTTAGATTATTAATTTTGGAAAGACCAAATATAAAAAAGGGGTGTCTCAAAAAGAAATATACAATGTGTACATAAATAAATTGATGAGAAATGGTTCGTAAATGAAAAGAGGTGCAAAATTAGCCTAAATAAAAAAAGATGCATAAAATGTGCCATAAATATTTAAAGATACGCAATATCGCCAATTGAATATTTATATTCTTTCCTCTATCCTTTAATCTTTAATTCAAATCAATCTAATTTTCAATTATATTTTAAATTAAAAATTAAAATTAATTAATCTTCATTTTGCCAATTTTGTAATAATCATCTTTATCTAATTGTCTAGAATGCGTCATGATCTTGATTAACTTTTCTTATATAAGTTGTTCTTGAATTTAAAATTTTTAAATCTTTCTTTTTCGTATTATGTAATTAACATTATTATTACAACTATATTACAATCACTTTCAAGATCAGTTATTTTGGTTTCTCATTTGACATCTTTAATTTCAATTTTCTTCTTCATTTTTTATTGTTGTCAAAATGGAGAGTAATTATATTATTTGTATTTGTGTTTTTTATTATGTTTTTTAATGTGCTTTGTGTTCTAGCTTATTTGTATTTTTGTATTTTATTATGTGTTATTTTTAATGATTAGATGAAGGTATTTAAAGAATATTAATAAAAGTATTTTTGAGAGTAAGATTTTAGATCTTAAGATTCTGTCTCTGCATGAGGATGTCAATATTATGTGGGAAAAAGTGACTTGTGATATTAAGAATATTGCAAAAGATGTGCTTGGAATTTCAAAGGAAAAAGCTCCTAATAGTAAAAATAGTTTGTGGTGGAATCCAAATGTGCAAGAAAAGATAAATAATAAGAAGATTTGTTATAAAAATTAGTTTAGATATAAAAATTCTGATAATTGGAAAAGCTATAAAGAGGCTCGTAAAGAATCTAAAAAAGCTATTTACAATGTGAAGTGCTTAGCTTTTAATTATTTATATAATATATTAGATACTAAAGAGGGAGAAAGATATATGTATAAGTTATTTAAATAAAGAGATAGAAGTAGTAAGGATTTAGTTCAAGTGGAGTGTATTAAGGATGAAGATAAAAAAGTTAGAAGATGATATACAACAAAGGTGGAGGAGGTATTTTGCTAAACATTTTAATGAAGAATGTGAAAATACGATTAACTTTAGTGACTTTATCACCCTAATAAAAATAAAGAATTTTGTTTTTATTGGCGTATAAGTAAAACTAAAGTTAAAGAGGCTTTAAAGAAAATGAAGTATGGAAAAGCTGTTGGACCTGATGATATTCCAATAGAGATGTGAAAATGCTTAAGAGATGAAAGAATTTCTTGGCTTATTAAACTTTTTAATACTATTTTGAAGACTAAAAATATGTCATATCAGTGGAGAATGAATCTATTAATTCCTATTTTTAAGAATAAAGGTGATGCACATGAGTGTGCAAATTATAGAGGAATTAAGTTAATGTGTCATACTTTAAAACTATGGGAGCGAGTTATGGAACGTAGGTTGCAACGTGATACTAATGTTTCTCAAAATCAAATTGGATTCATGCCGGGTAGGTATACTATGGAAGCCATACATTTATTGAGAGGTTTGATGGAGAAATATAGAGAGAATAAGGAGGATCTACATATGAATTTTATTGATTTAGAGAAAGCATATGATAAAGTTCCAAAAGAAGTGTTATGGAGAGTTCTTGAAAAGAAAGGAGTTAATAATTCTTATATTCAAACCATTAAAGATATATATATGGAGGAGCTAGTACTTGTGTTTAAACACAATATGATTTGACTAAGTATTTTCCTTTTTGAGTTGGATTACATCAAGGATCAACCTTAAGTCCATATCTTTTTGCTTTAGTCATGGATGTTATCACTAGACATTTGCAAGAGGATGTACCTTGGTGTATGCTTTTTGCTAATGATATTCTTCTTGTTGATAAGACTAGAGATGGAGTTGAAGGTAAACACAAATTATGGAGGTCAACTTTAGAGTCTAAAGGTTTTCGCTTGAGTAGATCTAAAACTAAATATATGGAGTACGGATAATTTTATTAGCAATAGACCTAGTGATGGGATTATGACTTTGGGCGATCAAGTCATTAATAAGAGTATTTGTTTTAGATATCTTGGATCTATTGTTAAGAGTGATGGTGAAATTGATGGGGATATTATCAATAGAATTCAAGTTGGATGGTTGACGTGGAGGAATGTATCAGGCTTATTATGCCATAAAAAAGTCCCCCTCAAACTTAAGGAAAAATTCTATAATATGGTGATGAGACTAGCAATTCTTTATGGTGCCGAATGTTGGCTATTAAAAGAGAAGCATAATACTAAGTTAAGTGTTGCAGAGATGAAGATGCTTAGATATAGGATACGAAATGAGCATATACGTGAAAAGGTTGGAGTAGCTCCAGTGGAAGGTAAGATTAGAGAGAGGGGCCTTAGATTTCTTTGGTCACATTAAACGGAGGCCTTACAATGACCCGATTAAGAAAGTTGAGGAATTAGATTTGACTTATATTAAGAAAGGTAGAGGTAGACCTAAAAAGACTTTGTTAAAAATTATTAGAAATGATCTTTCATTATTAGATTTAAATGGAATTTGACTTTTAACGGGACATAGTGGGGAAAAAGGATTCATGTAGCCGACCACACGTAGTGAGACAAAGGGTTGATGTTGTTGTTGTTGTTATTGTGTGTTGTTTTTATTTAGAAAATTTTGTGTTTTTGTATTTTATTATGTGTGTTATTTTTTTCTTGAAAAATTAAAAATAAAATTGTACTTTTCATAGAGTCTCTATATATTCAAATATTCATTCTTTTAGGGGGAGCTAAGAAGAAATTTAAGATATAAATATTAACTCAAACAATAATTATTTTGCCATCATCAAAAAGTGAAAGATTATTGAGATTATTGCAACTTAGTTTTTCGATTGTTGAGATTATTACAACATGTGTATATTAGATGATACCAAATATTATTATTTTAATTATAGTTTCTCCTAACATATTTTAGATATATTACTTTTGTTATTTGTGTGTACTAATATTTCACAAAAATCATACTTTATATTGTTGAAGACTTCAAATTAGATTAGATTAGATTTTATTATAAATGGAGTCTGTATTTTTTATTTTATTGAGTATGAGAGAGTGTGATTGTAATTAAGTAAATATGCACACACCCATTGGGGGAGTGATTAAAATATATATTTTTTTAAACTAATTGTACTGTACAAATTCATTTTGTACGGGATAATTTATTAAGTTATTCACTCCTGGGAGCAGTTAAAAGTATGAGAGAAGAAATTTTTTCTAAGTATTGATCGTACTATACGAAGGGTTCTTTGTATAGACGACATCCAGAGTACGAAAAGAACTGATCCCTTTTCGTCCTGACGAATTTAATTCTTTTCCTGAAATGATTGTACTATACAATATATTGTTAGTACAGCCGACGTCCAAAATATGAATAGGACGGGTCTCTTTTCATCCGTACGAATCCCAAAGTTTTATGAACTAATCACATTGTACGATCTCCTATTCGTACAGACGATGCCCAAAGTACAGATTGGACATGTCCCTTTTTGTCCCGATGAATGCTAAATTTTTTTGAATGATTCGTACTGTATGATGATCGGTTCATACAAACGATGCCTAGAGTATGAAAATTTGAGGTGCCTTTTCGTCCCAACGAACTTGAAATTTTTTTTCTTAATCGTTCGTATTGAATAATCATCGTGTATGAAAATATTTCATATAGGTTCATATGCAATAGTTTTTGAATTGTTTGTACATATAAAATACGATCGTATTGTACGATCGTATACGCTCAAAATAGAAAATTTAAGTTTTCTCTATAATTTTTTTTGTCTTTCATATAAAGCTCCTTAGAAACTGACAAGAAAAGGGTTGTTCTTCATGATTTCATTGATAGCAAGTGAAAGAGTGTATTTGGGAGAGTGTTTGAGAGAGAGTTCTTACAAGTGGAGTATGAAGGGATCACTAGGTTACTTTAAGGTAAGAATTTCTTTTAGTTTTTGTTTTCCACTCTTCCTTTAATATTTCTAGTTGCTCGAGAGAAGTTCTTTGAAGAATATCTCGTACTCTGCCGACACTTGGAGGGTGTGAACAGACGACGGTACTCTTCCGACACATGGAAGGTGTGAACAGATGACGATAAACTGCCGAAACTTAAAGGGTGTGAATAGATGATGATACTTTGCTGACACTTGGAGTCTGTGAACAGACGACAGTACTCTACCGACACTTAGAGAGTGTAAAAGGATGAAGGTACTCTACCGACACTTGGAGGATATGAAAGGATGACGGTACTTTACCGCACCGGGGATAGGTGGAAGAGAGGAAAATTGTGAGGGCTTCTTCGCCTTGTTGTGGGGGCAAAATGAGAGTCACTTTTGGTAATAGTGTAATACCTAAAGAGGGAGTCTTCAGGGAGTGGACGTAGGTCTTGTTGGACCGAACGACTATAAATTCTAGTGTTCATTTTTATAACCGCATTTTTATTTTTCTTCACTAGTTTTTATGGTTGAAAATTTAGTTTTGCAAAAAATTACAAAAATCAATTTTCTATTAAAAAAATCAAGAAGTTTTTTAAATTATCAATTCACCCCCATCTTGATTAGTCTTAGGACAATTGGATAGGTTTAACAATGTATACGGACTTTTTATCTATATATATATATATATATATATATACTCTTCAATAGGAATACACTCATATATAGATAATGCTAATACTTACTGTTCAGTAAAAACCTATTGTTACTATTCTTTAGATACTATCCTATGCCTACGATCATTAGTATTTAAGGGAGTAACTGGTTTTTTTTTTTTTTAATTATATCCATTTATTAGAATGTGAAATTTAATATTCCACATCAAGATTGAATCTATTAGGAAAATGTTCATGGTGAAGGCTTATAATTACATTACATCACAATTAAGGACTATTAGTCTCTAATATCGATCTATTTGCATTAATCTATACTGCATAATAGTTTGGTACATACGTTTCATTCTATGAGATATGTTGGCAAAATAAAATAAAATTTTCCTTTGGGCTTCATCTATTAAAAAATAAATAATAAACAAAATCAAAGTCATTCCCTGAAAAAAAAAATATGCGGCTCTGACAAAGGCTCCCATTCTTATCTTCAATAAAGAAACACGAGGCTAACCTTATTGAATTATATAAATATATCTGAAGTAAAATCTACAACAAAACATGACCATCTCTGAAACAAATCGATTTCATTCATTTGAATCCCTATTCACTATTATATTGACTGCCTATTTGCTAATTTCCCTAATAATCATGCATATTGTTGTTGGTTGCTCGGGTGAACAAAACTAACCAATTTTACAAATTCATTTGAACGTTTGTCCATCTGTTTGTTCACTGTTTTATCCAAACATAAATAAACGGTTACTTGAACAAAGGATAAATTACCAAATTATGCTTTCTAAGCCGGTGAATAAAATTTTAGACTTTCTTAGTGATTGTTCAGTTGGATGAAAGAGATGTGGATCATTGTAAAATAAATACAAGTGATTCTCTTTTATTTGGCTATGCACAATAATGCTCAATGACGGTGGTGGACGGCGAGCAACGATGGGTGGTAGCTGATAGAGATGGTGGCGTCTACAAGCGACGCCGACGACTGCTAGAGTCCGACAGTGATTGTATCAGGTGGCGGTGATGGAAACGGTGATAAAACCAATATATTTGAAATTTCTGTACTTAATCTATTTTACAGTATTTTCACATCAAATCAAACGGGGCTTTAAGCACAAATCACTGCTCCAAACAGAACATGCAGTACACATTATCTATAGGTACCAAACAATTATCACACACAATTGTAAGTGACATAAGATTAATCCATTCTCATTTGGTAATCTCTATTTGCTAAATGAAACTTTGTGATTTATTATAAAGTTAAAAAGAAGCTGATTGATTGCTATGTAGCTACTCTCTATCATAGCGTACTATTGCTAAGTTATCAAAAGTAGATGATCAATATATGCTTTCTTTCCCATCAATGTTGGAAGCACCCAACACACACATGCCACAAACTCTTATCCATGGAAAGCCAATTTATTCAAATCAACCCAAAGTCATATGACCCCACCTACGCTTTTCACGTAAAAAATATAAAAAAAATAATAGGGGTGTTAAAATAGATTAATGGATCGAGTTCGGTTCGATTGAAAATTAGTCGACTGAATCTAATCTATCTACATCCAATTCATTTAATAAAAAGTTCAAATATCAACTCGAACTGTTAAATTTTTTTTTGTTTAAGAAAATGTTATTTTTATAGCTTATTAATTATAAAGGTTAAAATATTTGATAAAAAATAAGAAGAATTTACCTACAAGAAAAAAAATTAATGAAAAAATATTACACGGGTCATTTTTGGGTAAAAAAATGGGTCTGTAGGGCAACTCGAACCCAACCAGTTTAATAAACGGGTCTGGAAAGCCAATCCTAACACGACCTATTTATTAAATTGATCAACCCATATTAAAAAATTTTAAGATCAAATTAGGGTAGGATCATTTACTGCCACCCTGACTAAAAAAAGATACATGTCGGTTTGAAAAGACTTGAGAGTTAAGACATAACAGTACAAAAATTTGCTATTCCACCAACTCATACTGAATTATTTGACATGAGCTATAGTGAAAGGCAAATTAGATTTGTTTGCTGTTCGCATGGATAGCCACATGAGTTTCTACTCTCAACCAACCAATAATTTCAGTCCAGGGCTTTACAAAAGAAGAAGATGCTTATATGCTTTATATGCTTGGAAACAAAGCTATGAAAGAGAAAGCTTGTCATTATCTTACATAAATTAATCCTGAAAGGAGAAGCTTGTGATTTCACATCTATTATGTTCTATTTTTAAATTGAATCCTTGTGGTTCACGTGAACCTTTTTGTCTAATTGCACATAAAAAGAAGTGAATTGGTACTTTTGAAAATATTCTTTTTGTTAATTAAAAACTTTCACAACAAATACATTAATAGACGGTAAATAATATGACACTAAAAATACTGTTCAAGATAAGTTAATATAATAATTAAGTTAATAAACTGTGTACGACGTGTGTAAACTAGGGGTGTAAATGTGTCGAGTTGATTCGAGTAATGACATTATAGAGCTTGGCTCGTGAGCCAGAAACCCGGCTCGAACTCGAGCTCGAGCTCAAAAGACGAGTTAAAACTCGAGCTTGTCCCATTGTAAATCAGCTTGAGCTGACTCGTGAGCCTCGCCGGTCCAGGCTACCTTCTGCGTCGTCCGCCTTCTGGGACCGAGCGAGTCGTCCGCCCCCTCGTCTTCCAATTTCCACAGTTTGCACATGTAACCGCGCTCCGCCCCGAGCTCGTGTGGTTCATCTCGTGAGGATCGTCTGCCTCGAGCCACGTGCAGTCACAAATTCAAGCTGAATTTGGTTCAAATTTAGGCTTAGGCTGGATTAAAAAAGATATTTATTATTAATTTTCAATATTATTCCCATTTAATAAATAAAATAAAAATTATTTAAAATATTAATAGTGATTCGAGCCGACCTACGAGCTGTCGAGTTTAGCCTCATGAATCTTGAACTTGAGCTCGTTTAATAAACGAGATGGAGCTCGACTCATGAGCTTGATAAGCTCAACTCGCAAGCCCATAAATGAGTCGAGCGCGATAAGCTGCTGAATCGGCTCACTTACACCCCTAATGTAAACTAATATAAAATTATGTAGATGACAACACAATAGATGTCGACTAATGCTGTAATCTTAAAGGATTAAAATTATGTTGGAGTGAGTTGTGTACATTGAAGCTCAACAAAATAATCTTATGAGATTCAATTCGGTCAAGATCTTCATCATCATCTACCCAGCACTCAGACTAGAGTACTCCTTATTTCAGTCTTGTTAGTTCAAGTCTCTCTTTAATGGCAAAAAAAAAATCATTGCATAATCTTTGTTAACGGTCAAGAGCAAAATTGTTTTGGTACCAGAAAGCAACCGAGAAGTCCATCCCATGGACTTCGCAAAATTGCTTTCTATTGTAGGATTTTTAAAGTAAAAAAATTTAATTTTTTTGAGGTGAATCACATAATTTAAAATTATATTTCTCTCTTCGTTTGAGATAACTTTCTTAATACTTTTTAAGATTATTATAGAAAGCAGCTCTCCAGTATAAAATTTATCGAAAATAGCAAAACAACAATGATCAAATATAAATTATAATTGCATTTTCAAAAACAAAACAATAAGAAATTTTTCTCATATGAGCCCTTTAGCACTCATAATCCCAAGAAACTCCATTACAAATATAAAATGACACATTTGCCTCACAAAATACTTGGATTGAATAAACACTTCTATATATACATGTTAATTCAAATAGGACATTCATTTCAAAATAGAAAAACTAATTAATATTTTAATATTATTATCTAAATTTATTGTCTTAAATTCCGTTGATTCTTTCACAAGGACCTTCATAATACTTAAATAAATAAATGAATTATGATTTGAAACTAGTAAATGTAGCTAATTGATGCCGATGAAGAAACTTATCAATTAGAAGACAACTCAGCATTCAATTATTGATAGGAAATAAACAATATATAAATAATTAATGCCGAATAAAACCATAGAAAAGGACCTCTTTATCTCAATAAATTATTTTATGTGGATGTGTCTATACTTCAATTATAATTGACCACTTCATTTGTACATAGCATGTGTATTATAGACACAATGTATATATGATCATACACATGTTATATATCTAAACAATATGGCCTATTTTAATTATAGTCCGGATGCAAATAAGTGAGAACTCCAAGCAGAATAATTTCTCTTTTATCTCAGTTGCAGCTCAGATGAACTCACCAATAATCCATTGTTTTAATTAAGCAGGAACAAATTCTGATAATAAATCAACTTACAGTAAATCCATATACCACGTACAAGTACAATGAAGCAGCCAAGATCCAAACAGAGCAGCAGAGATCACTTCTTTCAAACCCTAGCATTTTGGAAGGTCAAGCGGAGGAGGTATGGTTGATTGCAATTTGCCGACTCCATTCTCCACCAGAAACGCCATGGCCAAGCCCCATGTCAAATGAGAGTCGATATGGCAATGAACAAACCAAACGCCTGGATTATCAGCCACGAACCTTATAGCCGCCCACCCCTTCACTGGCACGCCAATTGTATTCCTACGCACCGGGTCTACAAAATTGAACTTCGCCGTATCCTTCTTCGCATCGAAATTTCCTTTCCCTGTTGCCAATACGTAGAAGTCGTAGCCATGGATGTGCATTGGGTGTTCTTCTGAGGCGTAAATATTGGTTCCCTGCATGACTAGTTGAACAACTGAGCCGTATTTCAGAGGGTAGAGCTTCGTGGCTCTAATTGGTTGGTAGAGACTCTGGCTTATATTGTTGCCTGTGTAGTCGAATTTGACGGGAGGGGAAGCCGGAAAGTCAGTTGTGAAGACGCCGGGAATGCCTAATTGAGCGGCTTGGAGCAGAGACTGACGAGTTGGGGTAACAAAAGAGTAATTGTTCATGCTAGCGGTGAACCGAGTGTTGTTGGGACCGCTACAGGTTTTCCTCGACGGGCAGTTAAATAGGCCCAGTCCGACTGTGAAGAAGAGATTCTCGTTTACGGGTTCGGGGATTTTGATGGGACCCGGGCTTTTAAGACCCGCAGTGAAAGCGGCGACAGTTGCAGTGTCATTGTAGGCTGGCAAGACGGGAAGCTTTGGCTTTGCTATGGTGATTTGGTTGTTGTAGGTGATGATGGCGGTGGTGGTTGTGTTGTCGAAGGGGGTGTTGGGCGGGCCGCTTTGGTAGGCGTGGGCGGCTATGTAGTAGCGGCCGGCGGGCTGGTTGGTTTGGATTAGGAGGTCGGTGGTCTGGCCGGGCCCGATAATAATGACTGAGGTTTTGAAGGGTTTAGTGTAGGAGGCGTCGACGGCCACCACGGTCATTTGGTGGTCGGCTATTGAGACGAAGAGCTCGGTGAGCATGGCGGCGTTGATGAAGCGGAGGAGGATGGTCTCGCCGGGGCCCACCGGGAATACTGTCGTTTCTGCATTAATTTCATGTTCGTATATTATAAAACGACAGCCAACAAAATTGAACTTGTCATATAGTTCAATGATACTAAAATATTAGAGTACCTGGGCTGGAGCATTTTAAGAGATCTCCTGGTTGGGCGTTGATGGTTAAGGCATCAGAGCTGTTCGGAGAAGTTCCGGTCTTCAGGGCTTGCCGGATCACGTCAATGGGATTCGAATTCCACCACTCGCCTGTCGGTGCATTCCAATTTTTTAATCATTGATTATGCCTTTTTCAAATGAAAAGATGATTTGGAGATTTTTTTTTTTTTTTAATTTTTATACTAAAAAATTATTTTAAGAAGCAGTAAGAAAATCGTCCCAAACAAAATTTAAATTTAATGTAAATTTTTTTTTTTCCCTTTGTATATCAGCTAGCTATAACTGAAGTTGATTGCAATGAAAGAAATGACCATACCAAGAATGACTGGGAATTCTCTTTTTGGTGTGGCAAAAGGATAGGTAGAATGCTCTTTGGGATGAATTATTAAAGCTCCATAGACTGTAGCCCTAAGCCAGGTGTTGTGAGCATGCCACCATAAGGTCCCCTCTTGACTCTGTATAGTGAACCTGTATGTGTAAGTCCCTCCAGGCTGAATTGGGCATTGTGTCACATAGGAAGGCCCATCTGCCCAACCGTTTCTCAGCTGTCTAACTCCATGCCTGATCACAAATACTTATGTTGGCATCAAATTTGCATATTTTTTATGATAAGAAAACAATCCAAAAACATACATAAATAGTTCAACATACCAATGAAGAGTAATATTATACTTGGCCTGGTTTACAACTTTGACCACCAGACTATCTCCATTCCTGACCAGGAGGGTCGGTCCGGGGAACTGCCCATTGACTGTAATAATGGAGCGTGTATGGCACAACCTCTTCACTGGCGTGACTTGTATCTATTAGTACAAAAAATAACTCCCTTGATTGATTAGGAACTACAAATACGGCTTCGTTTGAAACGGCTTTCTTTCAGTTTCTTAAAACAGCTTTCTTAAAACAATTTCAAAAAACAGAAAGTAAGATGTCCCAAATGAAGACATAGATACAGGAGGAATACCGAATACATATATATATTCAGGGCGGCATACCACGAAGTCATGGTAGTGAACTTCTGCATTGGCTTTAAGAACGAGTAGAGAGAACCAGAGAAACAAGCAGAAGGAAAAACAAGGCTTGGTAGCAGTGCTGTTGCTTTCCATAGATAAGGGTTGCTTTAAGAAGATGATGTGAAGCTCAATGAGATGGTAATGGATGCCATGGCAGGGATCGCGTACTCTTATATATGTATGAGGTGGGGTAAGCTAGGTAATGGGTTCGTTATAGGTATTATTTAATGAAATAATGATCAAAGCCTACAAAGCCGATGCTAATATTGCTCTCGAAGTTGTTGCAACGGCCAATTACCATGCAATAACTGAACGTAGCATATGAAATGAATCCTTGATAATTACCTGTCTTGCAAGCTAATACATGCCACGTATATTTGAGTAGACCTTGCAGTAAAAGAAGTTCATTGCGCAACTTTTTGATAATTTTATTTGGATATATATTTTTTTAATGTTTATAAATTTTTATAGGGAGAAGTACATTTTTATAATATAATAATTAAAAAATTAAATAAACACCTTTCAAATAATATTTTCTAATTATAATAATTTTACATCTAAATTTTTTTACTAACAACTACTGTTGCGCGCCCAAAATTGAATCATATGTTCTCTTAATTTTTTTTATGATATCAAAGCTGAAAAATTTAGGCTTCGTTTGGGATGGCTTTATATTAAAATTTTGTTTAGAGTGATGGGGAAATAGATGGGGATATTATCAGTAGAATTCAAATTGGATGGTTAAAGTGGAGGAATGCATCAGGCTTGTTATGTGATAGAAATGTACCCCTCAAACTTAAGGGAAAATTCTATAAGATATATAGTAGTGAGGCCTGCAATGCTTTATGGTGCCGAATGTTGGCCATTAAAAGAGAAGCATAATACTAAGTTAAGTGTGGCAGAGATGAGTATGCTCAGGTGGATGAGTGGCTTTACCCTTAGAGATAAGATACGAAATGAGCATATACGTGAAAAGGTTGGAGTAGCTCCTGTGGAATATAAGATTAGAGATAGTCACCTTAGATGGTTTGGTCGCATAAAATGGCGGCCTTCCGATGACCAGGTTAGAAGAGTAGATGTTTTGATTTGACTTATGTTAAGAAAGGTTGAGATAGACCTAAAAAAACTTGGTTAGAAAATATTAGAAATGAACTTTCTGTATTAGATTTAAATGAGAATTTGACTTTAATATGACACAATGGAGAAAAAGGATTCATGTAGCCAACCCCACGTAGTGGGACAAAGGCTTGATGTTGTTTTTGTTGTTGTATATAAAATTTAATTTAAGTTATTTATATACTTTTAAATTTATAATGTATTATCATGACATGCGTGTTACACATGCATGTCCGTTTTTTTTTTTCAATTGGATGCGTGTACTCTCTGTCTATCTCTCTCTTCAATTTACTCATATTTTTCTTTGTTGTAGTGCTTGTGGCTTCTGTAGCTTGGGAGCTCCCTATTATGCATTAATAGATCTGTAAGTAGCTTCCTTTCAGAATAAAACTTTCTTCTTCTACATGATTATCCATTTTCTTATGCTCCCTTCATTTTTACAGCTAAAATGATTCATAAATTATTCTTCAAGGACATTAATTTCAAGTTAAACATTCTACAATCCTAATTGATGAAAATGTTCGATCTTGACTTCCATGTTTGGATTATAAAGTTATGTTGATTTTATAATTATATAGCATGCTCGAGAACTATTCTCATGAAGTTCTACTGAAAAAATTTTAATATTATTTGCTCAATTTAACTCTAAATATTTAAAGCTAATAATGGTACAAATGATTTACCAGTCAACTGTTTCATCACCTCTATCAACATAAAACTTTGACTGGTAGGGGATACAACATCAGGAAATATAAGATTAGATCTAAAAATTGCGTTATCCAGGCATGGTGAAGAACTTATGGATCTAGGTGCAACTATTATATGGCAAGGTTATGCGCCATCTAAGATAGAATCTGATCTTTCACATAAAAACTCTAATTTATAATCTTTATATAAGCTTTTTGGCTGTTGTTTGTTGGAAAATTTCTATATAAAGGCGCATATATTTATACATATAAATAAAGTTTTATAAGTCAATTAAATTCATGATCTATTTAAGTATTAAATTATTATTTGGCTTATGTATCATCTCAATTAAATTTGTATGTAATTAATTATTGTGTGAATGCAAGAATTTATTTTATTTTAATGATAGGCTGAAATAAAATAAATACATTTAAGATATAAAGAGGTCGTGGTCCCTAGTTTAAGCGGTTAAGTTCTCATTTACCTCACTTCTTATCTTGAGTGAAAAGAATGGGTCTCTCACTCTCTTGGAGAACGCTGCTTCAAACGTGGAAGACAAAAAACCTTGATTCTGCATTTCAATGGATTCAAGTACGCTTCCGATAATTCTTCTCGATGATTTGGCATGTCTTTCAGAGACGATCGAAATACTTTTTCTATCTCTAGTAAATCCTACAACTGGTATCAGAGTCAGGTTGTCATGTTGAATTAAGGAGAAATGATTTTCTCTAATCATGTTACTGATTATTTGAGTTTTTCGGTCATAAGATATTTTCATTTAAGAACAATTTCTTATTTTGAACAATTTGTTTTTTTTTATGCAATATAATTGCAAGTTCTTCCAAATCTATTTCTCTTATATTTTGGAAAACTAAAATAAAGTATTGAATATACATTCAAAACATTTTCTTTAACTGTATCATTATTCTTCCTTGCATCGCCTTCTTCCATAAAAAGTTTTTTTTATTAAAGTGAAGGATTTTGCTTTCAAACGATGCATCTGTTGTATAATGTACGATTATTTTGCTTTTTGTTTTTCTTTTAATACGTTAGTTACATATAAATATATTAAAATTGTCATGCATAATTAAATCTTGTGGATTTAATTTTCAACCGACATAATGATTAGAAAGAAATGGATATCATAAAGTCCGCCCGCTTTAATTGCTTTTTCTTTTATGAGGGGGAGTTTTAACAGAATAAGTTCCAGGATAAATTTTGGAAAGGCAGATGGGTTTGTCGATAAGACACTACCCAGAGATTTCATCCTCATTTTGTGAGGACTTTATGATATGAGTTCTGATTTCCTATAAGTGCAAGCCCCTATATATAGTTAATTACCCCTCCCAATAATGAGAGAGAACATTCAATTAAGGTTAGTCGTCAATCAGATACATATAGAGTTTTAACGGAATAAGTTCCAGGGTAAATTTTGGAAAGGAATATGGGTTTGTCGATAAGACACTACTCAGAGATTTCACCCTCATTTTGTGAGGACTTTATGATATGAGTTCTGATTTCCTATAGGTGCAAGCCCTTGTATATAGTTAATTACCCTCATTTTGTTTTACTATGCATGCATAATTAAATCTTGTGGATTTAATTTTCAACCGACATAATGATTAGAAAGAAATGGATACATTAATGTTTAATGAAATAACTGTTTGGATTTAGTGCAATGCTATTATTTTAAATCATTCTCGAAATTGGTGTTTTGCAATACAAAAACTTTTAATGTTGGATTTAGTTTTTCAACCATGTGATGATTAATTATATAATAGAATTAATTATCTTATTGTAGTCTTGCATCTGTACTAAATTTAGCAAGATGCCTTTTGTTCCTTATGGAAAAATTTTCTAAATAAGTTATTTATTTTTTATTGAATAAGTATTTTCCATAAATAATTATTCATTAAATTAAATTGAAATAATATGTCACCAAAGTGACTTATATTAGATCAATTTATTTAATTTAAATTTAATTGAATAGTTCTAAAGTTTTTTCTAGTATATGCCAAAAATAATCGGCCTAAAGGAAGATTATTTTTTGCCGGACTCTAAAAATGTAGTTATAAATATGTGATAATTTTGAAATTATTCATGCATATAGTAAGCCGGTCCAAAGAAAGACTAATTATTGACAGCATTTATTAACAATATTTCTTAACTATAATTTTTTTTTTTTAGGGGAAACCCGCGATAGGGGCTTACGCGTTGATTAAAGATAAAATTATATAGTCCTTAAGAGGACGATCCACCCACTAATGCTCGAAGAGCTACAATGCATAAAAAGAAAAGAAAAACTAAAGAGCAGAAAGTCCACATCTAACCAAATACAAAATTGCCTAGAAACATTCTAAGGCGGCACCAAGAAGGCGCCCAAAAACCAAAAAGAAAGCTTAAGGATATCACTTTCAGCACAAGCCATCTTCCAAAAAATATGATCACGCAACGAATAGCCTGCAAAATGAAAACATCAAAGATACTAACAAAAATAAAGGAATAAATAACTAATACATGAATATGGTTTTGATCTTGAAAATCACAGCAGGTAAACCAGATTATCCCGAAAATCTTTCGGTCCTTGAAGTTCAAAACACGAAAGAAGTACAGATTCTAGAAAAACAGGGGCCACAAAAAAGGAAACAGAAAAACCCAAAAGCTCTCACCAAGCAGGAACCCAGCAGCCACCTACAAACAAAAAAAAACCAAAACAAAGCAGGATAAGCCCAGCACACTGGAAGACCAGGAAAACCGCCCAGCTCCACCTCCAGAAATAACCCAAGAGAAGGAATCACGTAGCCTCCAAAATAAAACCCCCATTACGCAGTGATATAAGGGACACCCATACGATCCAAATTAATTAAACCCTTAATAGAATTAGGCAGGAGGTTGAAAGAAAAATCACATAAACTATCAAAATTAATCCCCAGCATCGCCAGGCGAACAGCAGGAGCATTACCTTCCTCACTGATCGACAAAAAGGAGCAGTTAATATCAGCTAAAATACTCTTAATACTCCTAATAGTATAAAACGAGGAATAAGTACAGTTACCATCATCCCTATTGAGCAAAAATTTTAAATTAAAGCCAGAATTCACCTCCAGATCAATGTTCCTCACATCAAGATTAACACAAACATTCAACCCATGAAGGAAAGCACAAAGTAAGCCACCCAGGCAATCAGAATGCCCCGTAATACCCGCAAAAGCTAACACCAGATTACCATAGTGATCCTGCAAAAGGCCAACAGCACTGGTAAAATTCCTCTCCTGAATGCAAACAATGTTAAGCTTAATGGCATTGGCCAAAGGCTTGCACCAAATAATAGCATTAGTAGGCCCAAAGGAAGGCGCCAACCCCTCCTTAATACCAAAAAACTCCAAAGTAAAATTAACATTTTTAAAATGCTTCAAAGCAAGAAGATTAGCAGAAAATAGAGCCTTGACTTTATCCATAACATTATGAATGATCCTTTGATGATTCATAGGGACACCATTGAACCGAGCATCATTCCTATCCAGCCAAATAAACCAAAAAATAAGGGAAGGAATAAGATTCATAACATGCCCCTTAGTGTTCACAAACCAGCCTTCCAATAAAGTGATAATCTCAATACCAGACCTAAAAAAGTTAAAATTAAAAATAGTCTCAAAAAAATACCACACCTTCAAAGCAACAAGGCCAGAGATAAACACATGATGTAATGTCTCACTGTGAAAACAACATTGACATTTAGAAAAGATAATAAGCCATCTCTTCCTTAATAAATCATCAGTAGGGAGATACTTATGCATGAGCCTCCACAGAAAAATTTTACAATCGCCTAGAACTACTCGCTTCATATACTCTCAACTAATTTCCTCGTTTCTTTATGTTTAAATTGTATATTTGCGAATTGTGAGGAGCATTTGTAGTTTAGTCCTTCTACTCAAAATTCTAGGAGTTAAAAATCTGTGTCGCATTCATAACTATTTATGTTTCTTTGTACTTGAGCGATCTTTGTTCTATGGATAATATTGTATGCACGCAAGGAGTTTTATCGGCTCTTAAAACGATGCTTTCTCTGGATTAATATATCTATTAAATCTGGATTTTTAAGGATTTTGTAGATCTTTGATATTATGGGGCTTTCCTCAGAGTGATTCATTGTAATATTGGAGAGTTCTCTTTCATGTATTGGTGCTCTCTTTGTTGGCACTATGTGACTTCTTCTCAATTATTCTAGATGCAATTTTGTGGAGAGACAAATATCTAATTTCACAATTTTTTGTTCTTGCCTTGTTTGGTTCGGGGTGTATCAACAATAATTTCTAACCTGAATTGATGGAGAGCGTTAGGTGGCTCTCGTCCTAACTTCAATCTATGGACCCATGAAATTTAATATATTGAATTATGATATGCAATTCTATTGATACTTTGGTTTCTTTGGAATAAATTTACTTGTGGCATGTCAGCGTCACCTTGTGGCAACGTTGGATAAGAGTTGCTTTAATAATGCTCTTTGGATTAGCTCTTCTTAATTTCTACAAAAATTGAGCATCTTAGCCGTACCTTTCTGATATTCTCCTCTTTACTTATCAATATTCAGATAAAGTCCTTGGGTGTCTCTGCTCAGTTTAGATTTCAAAATATGTGTTAACTTATAGATACTTCTTGACATTGTTAGAATAATTGGCTGGCTTCTCTTCACCCGGATGATGCGGATACTGGTATGACTAGGCTTGGTTAAGTTGAAAAGGCTTAAAATGTTTTAAATTCGGTGGAATCAAACGTTTTTAAAAATTATCTTTAACAGATTATATTATTTGGCTGAAGAATAGGGTTAGTTCTTTAGGGATATTTGTTTGGTTGATCCTTCTGTGGCTAATCTTGCTCTGCTTCTGATGCCAACTAGGATCTTGGTAATCTTCAATCAGGAGAAAGAAATTTTTTTGGAAGCAAAAACGGACTTCCAAGGAAACTTAATGGAGGGTGATAAGGAACACTATAATACTTTCTATGATTTGGTAAAAAAAAAAAAATGGTTGCCCTAATGGGATCCATAAAATTACTAAAGAAAGATGGGTCTGTACTGTATCATGAGGAAGATTGCCTACCCTTTGCTGTAATTATTTTTCATAACATCTAATAAGCTTTTCAAATCCCGGCACACGGGTGGTTAATCATGCCTTTTTTCACTAAGTTGAGTTTCTAATGATGAAATGTGGTTTTATCTGCTCTTCCCCTTATGGATGAGATTAAAGATACATTTATTTTAAACATGAATGGGGAACTCTTTATTTGCTAGCCGCTGAGGTTTTACTTACTAAGTTTGTTTTCAACTTTCCATAGGAATATTATGAGGAGATCTTGATGCTGCTGTGACTGGATTCTTTAAGGATATCTCATATTCCTAAATTTTCTCTTCTACTATATTATTGTTACTTATTCCTAAGAGTAGTGAGGTGAACTCTCTGAATGACTTTGACCTGGTTAGTTTGTGTTCTATTTTTTATAAACCTGGTTTTCTAAAATTTTGTATGAATTGTCTTCGTGATTTTACCTATATTTATCTCATCCTTATTCAGATGGGCTTTGTGAAAGGTTCATTGCTGTTACGTATAATCATTACTGTTGGTGGGACCAGAAGTATAACTGTCATGACCTTGATTCTGATAAGGTAGGGGATAAAGGATAAGTATGATTAATGACGACTTGACATGCTAAGCTTGAACGATAACATTAATTGGAATTTATGATATAGTATGATTGATATGTTGGTTTTGATGATCCTTTTATTTCACCTGATTAAGTTTGCATTGAAAGTCTCATTTTTCTATCATCGCTTAATGGTAAGAGTCATGGGTTTCTCATGGGCTTCGTCAAGGTTGATCATATTTCACTTGTTCTCTTTATTTATAAGCTGCTGATTTCTTACTAGGGGGCTCTCTGCTCTGTTTATTAACAATCCTTAACCTGTATTTAAAATTTCGTGGGTGGTTTCAATATTTTCTCATTGTGTGTTCACTGACTCGACTTCATTGTGTTCTCTAATGCTATTATATAGTTAAATAATATTAAGGAAAGATTCTGTGCTCTTTATTTAAATAATTGAGAGGTTACCGCTCGACTTGTTTTAATAAGTAGAAAAATATTGTTTTGTCAACGGCTAAGCTGTTAACCCACTAAATTAGGATTATTGGCCTATTAAGAATCTTACGGGTTTTCTCAGGTTTCTTAATCCTTTAAAATATTTTGGGATATTGCCTCTTCAAGTGGTAGGGAAGAAGGCGTATATATGATGGTTTGGTTCTTCTATTATGAATATAAACTTTATATACTTGGGATTCCAATTTTATTGAGTTCGCTTGGGTGGTCGTTTGTTCTTATCAAAAAAGTGTTGACTATCCTTGCCTGTTTACTGCTTCAAAACGTCTTTTTCCTCCGTAAAGTTTAATTGTTTAGATAGACGCTCTGGAAAGGATTTTAATAAATTTTTTGAAAGGTATATGCCTCAAGAACTCTAAAAATTTCACTTGACCCAGTGGTAATTGTCGCTCAAGAAGGGGGCTTTAGGGATGTAAATCGTATGGATCTGAGTAATGTGTCAATGCTTTTTCCTTTAATTATTCGTGTTTGAATTTTAGCGAACCATGTCTAGCTATTTGGGCCAAGTTTCAATGCTGTTGCTAAGTCACTGTGGGGCGGCTTCATCACTCTCCATATTTGTGTTTTCTCTTAAAGGGCAATCCAAAGTTTAGCACTCGTCAATTGTGTGATTAAAATGGAAGGGTGGGGCCTTCTTTTGATTGGGTGCTTGGTCATATACCGGTGATATCATTCTTCTCTCTTTGGACTATGATTAGTTGGGTGAATGGAGTCTCTTTGGATTACTTTTACTTTTGAATAAATTCTACTAATTACTGAAGGCTGATAGGATTTTCTTTTCGGCGTAATTGGCTCGGATCTGTTTTTGAAGCTTGCTCAGGTTCTCCCAGTGCCTTGTGTATTACTTATTAACAGATTCCTCTTAATGGTTAATTCTAGGAATGTCGTACTTTGTTCCTTACTAAAGATGCGCAATTTTTATACCAAGGATGCACGTGACATTTTTCTTCGTAGTCATAAGTGGAGCAAATATGCATATTTAAAGATGATTGGCATATATTCATTATTCCCTCTACTATTGCAGGGT
>NW_021319800.1:3115018-3123174 GCF_001605985.2 Dendrobium catenatum
CCCCCCCTTTAACCTTGAGAACAAGGTCATGACAATACTCCTGGGCCAACAGTATGTTATCCGTAATAGCATGACCTTTCACAAAGCCCATCTGATAAGGAGAGATAATATTAGGTAAAATCAACGAAAGACGATTCATCAAAATTTTAGAAAAAAGTTTATAAAAAATAGAACACAAAATAATAGGTCTAAAGTCATTCAAAGAGTTCACCTCACTACTCTTAGGCATAAGAACAATAGAAGTAGAAGAGAAAAATTTAGGAATATGAGATCTCTTAAAGAAATCAAGCACAACAGCATAAACATCATCCTCAATAATATTCCAGGAATGTTGAAAAAACTTAGTAGTAAAACCATCAGGCCCAGCAATAGAGTCCCCATTCATGTTAAATAAAGTATCTTTAATCTCATCCATAAAGGGGAAGAGCAGATAAAACCACATTATCATCATTAGAAACCAACTTAGGAATAAAGGCATGATTAAGCACCGTGGCCAGATTGAAAGGCTTATTAAGATGGTTATGAAAATAATTAACAGCAAGGGTAGCAATCTCCTCATGATCAACAGTTAGATACCCATCTTCTTTAGTAATTTTATGGATCCCATTATGGGCACGTTTTTTGTTTACCAAAGCATGAAAGTATTTAGTGCATGTTCTTATCACCCTCCATTAAGTTCTTGGAAGCCGCTTTTTGCTTCCAAAAAATTTCTTCCTAAGTTTGAAGCTTACCAAGATCCCCTTTGGCATTAATAAGCAGAGCAAGATTAGCCACAGAAGGATCAACCTGACAAATATCCTCTAAAGAACTAACCCTGTCTTCTGCCAATAATATATTGTTAAAGATATTTTTAAAAATGTTATGATTCCACCAATTTAAAACCATTTTAAGCCTTTCCAACTTAAACCAAAGCCTATTCATACCAGTAATCCCATCATCCGGGTGAAAAGGAGCCAGCCAATTATTACTAACAACATCAAGAAAAGTATTATGAGTTAACCACATATTTTGAAATCTAAACTGAGCATGAGCACCCAAGGACTTAATCTGAATATTGATAAGAAGAGGAGAATGATCAGAAAGGGTACGACTAAGACGCTCAATTTTCGTAGAATTAAAAGAGCTAATCCAAGCATTATTAAAAAGCACTCTATCCAAACGTTGCCACAGGTGACCACGATGCCAAGTAAATTTATTACCAGAGAAACCAATATCAATAAGATTGCAAGATATAATCATATCATTAAATTCATCCATAGATTAAAAGTTAGGACGAGAGCCACCTAACCTCTCTTCAGGATTAGAAATAGTATTAAAATCACCACCAACCAAGCAAGGCAAGGAACAAACATTATGAAAATTAGAGAATTGCTCCCACAAAATGCGTTTAGAATAATGAGAAGAACCAGCATAAACAAAAGAGGCACCACATTGAAAAAGAGAACTCTCAATATTACAATGAATCACCTGAGGAAAGTCCCCAATAATATCAAGTCTAACAAAATCCTTCCAAAAAATCCAGATTTTATTAGATATATTACCAAAAGCATGTTTAAAGCCCAGAAACTTCGCAGTGGCATACAATTTATCCATAGAAACAAAAGGCTCAAGTAAAACAAGAACATAAATATTATGAATGCGACACAGATTTTTAACCCTAAATTTCGAAGGACACTCAATGCCCCTCACATTCCAAATAATAGCATTAAACATAAAGACAGAAATTAGTGAGAAGTATGTGAACGAGTAGTTCAAGGCGATTGTAAAATGATATTCCTAGGTTTCCTACCTTTCTTACCACGACCCTTAGAAAAACTCAAATCATGATCTTCTCTAGCATAGCATTTAGCAGTAATTTCAGCTTCAGTGTCAGTGTAAGCATCACAATGATAATGATTAGACAAAAGAAACTCTTCGTTATTCATCTTACCAGAAGACTCCTTAGGTGGCAGCATACCTTCCATATAAAGAACTCCATCCTCAATTGTAGAAGTGTTTTTCCCCCATTTGTTAGTAACATTTTCGTTAGCATTAGAGAGATTATCCAAGTCCTGCAAAGAAGAGTCAACCTTAGCCTTTTCCATATCATTTATAATAGACAAATCAATACCTTTGGCAATTTCCACATCACCCAGGTCCAAGACAACCTCGAGGTTATCAGAACTATTAACAGGGATGGCATCATGCCATTTCTCAAGCAACTGGAGATCTGGTTCTTTGCTAGAACATTTGGCCTCCCTATGAAATTTCGGGTTGCAATTAGAATTAAGATGAGAAGAAGAAACATTAAGACTATTATCATTATCATTGACCATCAGATCCAAAGTAAAATTATTCAGATTAAGCCCACTAGAATTAGGATCATTTGATTTATGATTCACTTCCATAACCTTCAGATTAACCAATTGATCCCCTGCACCCAAGTTCAAATCCACGGGTCTAGAATTAGACCCGACCTCATTATTTGAAACAGGAAAATCCTCCTTAACACCATTCCCATTCAATTTAGCAGGAATTTTTTCTTTGTGAAGCGTAGGGTGTAAACGAAAACATTCATAATAGCATGCCCATGCATTTTACAATGAGAACAAATATAGGAAGAATTTCAATTTCAATTTTCTAAAAATAACAATTGATTTTCGATCCTAACCAAATATCCTACGGGTATTTTTTTGTAACATCCAATTCCACTAAAACACGAGCCACAGAGGGTCTAGATAAAGAGGCGGTAGCTTGATCCGTTTGAAGTGGTCTACCAAAAATAGATGCCATCCCAAATAAAATGTGAGAATTAAAAAAATGCAAATGAAGATTAGGAAATCCAATCCACACCGGGGCAATAGGAGATTCCTCCCTCACATCAAAATCCGATGACCATTTCAAAAGCCTCATTATCCCTGAATGTAATAAGAACGCCTCGCAAAGATACGACTATAATCTAAATCATTAGACAATTGAATCGCAATGTGCCTCAGATCCAACAGACCCACGTTAAAAGATCCAGAAAGTTTAAGAGAGTAGAAAAATTTACGAATAACGTCAAGGTTCGGTCTACACAAAACAAGTTTACCAACAAGAGTGAAAGAAAAAGGAGCTGACAGTTGTGAAACAACAACATCTTCGAACATTAACGCAGGACAACCTTTAAAAGAGCCATGCACGAATTTAACCTTATTACCTGAAGCAGAAGAGCCACCCGACACCACATCTTTGAAAGATCTAGTGTAAGCAGACAGAACTGAAGGAATAATCGGGCTGGATGCCGTAGGAGTCGTCATCGCCCCCCACCCCCCCACACCAATAAAAACCACCAGAGAACCTCAAAACCACGAACAGAAGAAACAAAACCAAAGGAAAAACACCAAAAAAACCCACGGAACAGGAGCCAGGAAAAGAAACGGGATTACCAGAGGGCGATGAACTACCAGTGAACGATCCAGCACCAGCCAGAGGAAGAAACAAACGCTCCAGGCGACGCACACGAAAATCGTCGGGGAGGGGTGACAGCTAGGGCTCCCTCACGAAAGATATGCTGATATGTTTCTTCATTCGTACCAAGTGGACAACATAATGTATAGGGGGTACCTATTATATGACTAAGTTATAGACATTTATTTACATTAACTATAAATTTAAGAGTGTTATTTACAAATTATAATTTCTGTCCAATAACAAAATTTTGATGCCATTTTAGGTATCTTATAAAGGGTCCACCTTATGCTATTTCTAATTACAAGCTTATTATTTTTATTTTTCAGTTAATATTTCTTCTGTGGGCTCCGAAAATTCGGCCCTAGCCTCCACCCGCTTTGATTGCTTTTTCTTTTGCGAGGGGGAGTTTTAATAGAATAAGTTCCAGGGTAAACTTTGGAAAGGCAGATGGGTTTGTCGATAAGACACTACCCAGAGATTTTGCCCTGATTTTGTGAGGTCTTTATGATCAAAGTTCTGATTTCCTATAGGCGCAAGCCCTTATAGTTAATTACCCCTCCCAATAATGAGAGAGAACTTTCAATTGTCAATCAGATACATATAGATACATAGTATCTGGCATATAGTAGCAGCATAGGTTTGAATTTAGGAATTGAGTTTGGATTTGGAAATTGGGTTATCTTTTGAAAATTTGGAAAGGTTTGATATTTAAAATTAGAAATTTCACCATCTTTCACTTAAAGAGGATGGTGGGGGAATAGATGATGGACCTGATCAATATCCCATGATTTCGTCATCCTGGGCCATCGTGGTCCCTGGTCTACTTAGTCAAAGGAGGTAGTAAACCCAACCTGACAGAAGGATCATTGTCGATAGCCATGGGTTGCTTCGTCCAAGGGGACCTTGTAGACCTAGGATGGATGTTTGTCTAAGGGGACAAATTTGAATTCATCTTAGCTAACAGAAGGCTTTATACCCTATCGATTATATCATATTGATTCATATCTAAAGGATTTGATGCCACTAAGAAGGGATTGGCTCTGGTCATAACTGGTATCATGTGGTGCCATTTGGCAGCAAACCACTCGGTTCAAAGGGCCCCGGGTCATAACCGTTTATCCTACAGTGTCATTTGATGACAAAACCGTCGATCAAAGGACATGTACAATGTCCTTATTGGCAGGAGATCGTTTGAGAATGGATCGTAGTGATATTTTCGACTAAGCATTAGCTCTATGTGAGCTGAAGTAAATTTTGATTTGTCCACCCCACAAACTATTACGGAGGGTGGATAGATTTTGCTTTACGTGGTATGATGGATTATTTTAATTTTAAATATTTTTAGAATTTGGGACTTTTAAGATTTTTTTTGAATTTTTGTGGGTATTTAAGTGGAGCTTGGAAGGCATTTAAAAGTGTTTGTGAATCCCTCCGGTTGAGATCTTCGTTTAACACGGCTATCATCATGGTATTAACGATCATTTAGAAATTTCATTGATTAGACCTTGTCGACTCTATCTACTGCTTGACAGAGGATCGGGTCCCTGGGCTTTGTGGTTTAATTAATGAATTTCCTTTGTTGAAGGCCTTGAAGGCCTCATATGAACATATAAAATAGATATCTCGGTTGAGACCCTGATCGTATATCTGTTCAATGATTTGAGCTGTGTCGACTCCTATCTACCAGCATAGAAGAATTGGGCTCGAGCTACGTTCATTTATGGACCCGCGCAGCATCCCTAGACGTCACTTGTATACCAATAACATGTTTACCGGGGCCCATACGAGCATTTTATAATTATTTATCAAACCTTGTCGACTACCATTTATCTGTTTAGGAGGATCGGATTCAAATTTATTGACTTGAATAGCATCCCTAGATGTTACATGTGTACCAATAACGAAGTCATATGAGCCCATGCAAGTTTTGATTACACTTACCCCTTTTGTGTACCTATGTCTATACAAACTATGATGCACGTGCGGGGTATTATAATAATATTTATAAATGCCTTATATCCACTTACATGAATTTTGTGGATTCAGTGGCATGGCATTGTAGATTGTAGACGCCTTCTGTCTACTTATATAAGTGTTGCAAATCCAGTGGCATGGCATTGTAGATTGTAGATGCCTTATGTCTACTTGTATAGGTGTTACAGATCCAGTGGCATGGCGTTGTAGATTGTAGACACCTTCTGTCTTCTTGTATAAGTGTTGCAGATCTAGTGGTTTGGCATTGTAGATTGTAGACACCTTCTGTCTACTTGTATAAGTGTTGCAAATCCGATGTCGTGGCGTAGAAGCTTATAGATTGAGTTGTTTGCTTCTTTGTATAGGTAATCTGTCGTGCACTACATGTTGCTTTCTGTAGATGGATCGTAGTGCACTAATGAATCTCCTACTTTTTCCCATTGATGCTGACGACAATTAGATGTCTCCTACATTTGCTCTTAGATGACACTTTGCATGCATGAAATACTTCCTACTATGGCTCGTAGGAATTTTGGATTTGTCGTAGCCTTATATATATTTGCTTACGAAGAATAGACGTACTTATGTCCATAGAGGATTTACTGTACTTTCTACGTATCCACTACTGTTATCCACAAGTAATTTTAGTGGTCGTCTTAGCCCACAAGGAATGGTTGTATTCTTCTACAAGCGAACCAACCTCAACGATAGAGATATCACAACCTTAGATGTATGCCTCTTGAGTGTATTTATCTTCCACTGGATGATTGTTGGCCATAAATATGCTACGGTATTCATGCTACATCAGCTCATAGGTATCATGCATTATGCTATAGGCATGCTATCTTTGCTTATTTATATCTTGATGTTGATTATGTATATGTATTTGCAAGGAACCCACCACCCTTGTAATTTATTAATCGTCGTTGATTACAATTTGATAGCATTGGCCATATGCAAACTGTATTGGTTTCACACTCTAGTTGCATATTGATGTTGACTATAAGGTTTTACATTTGTCACCTACGTATGTTTGTAGGGGATTTGTCACATTTATCATATGTCGTAGAAGACTGATGAATCCATATGTTTGTTGACCTTCATTGCTTGCGAGCATATTGTATTTGCAAGTTCTTCATCATCTCTAACAATGGCTCTATTCATTAGCATCTTGTTTTATTAACACAATTAAGCTCCTTTATATAAACTTGTGGACCTACATATGTGGGCACTAGAAATTGTCATGTTATTCATGTGCAGTTACAAGTTCTTTGTGGTGGCAATGAAATATATTGTCATACTGCAAATCCTCTTGCTCATGAGTTTTACGTCTGCTCATTTTCATTGGTTTTCAGTATGTATAGGGAACTGATGAATTCACTTGTATGTCACTTATACATGAAGACTTCCTGCAATGAGTTCTCTATTTTGTTGATTGTTACCTGGATGACTAGGATTCATCATTTAATGTTTATACATCACTTAATGTTTATATTTTGGATTGCATTTGAATTTTATTTCTTGTTGCTTGCTCATCCAAATTCAAATTCTCAAGTCTCATTGAACTCAAGTTCTTTGTGGTCCAAGAATGATTCACGTCCTTTGTAGTTCAATTCAGATTTGAGTTCCAAAATAAGTTCAATCCTGAATTCCGAGGTCTAGCACAAGTTTGAGTATAAATATAGTTCAAGCTCAAGATCAGCTTCTTCCATTCATTTGAGTCCACTATTGTTCGAATTATGTTCAGTTAAGTTCAAACGTTCAAGTTCAAGTAGGTTAAGTCTTCTGCGGTCCTTTTAGTTCAAGTCCAAGTCTTATATTTTTTAAATTCATTTGAGTTTAAGTTCATTTACGTCCATTTGGTTCAAGTTCGAGCTCACAAGTCCAATGTTCATCTGAGTCCAAATTCTTGCTCTTTTGAGTTCAAACAGGTCCGAGTGTAGTCGTATTTTCACCCAAAATTTCGACAACCTCCTGACGTCCCCCCCCCCCCCTATTTAGGGGCAAACTACGGGAAAATGGTCCTTTCCCACTACGTAAGAAAAGCATGTATGGTAGGTGTTCTTGGACGAGGACACCGCAACCGTATTATTTTTCGATCCCCCACCACACTAAAAAAAAGCGTGTATGGGTCTTCAGTACATGTTGCAAAGGAAAAGTAGTTGTTTCTCCACAAGCGGGTACTTAGGGGTATCCATGCTTTGTTGTATGCATCATACCGGGTTCCCATCCCACCACACTAAGAAAGCGTGTATAGGCGGTTTTTCAGTGCACTACGAACTCCGAAGAAGGAATTTCAAGTGATCACTCGATTCGTCGAGAGCACCGCGATGGATTTCCTCCCACCACGCTAAAAAAAGTGTGTATAGGTGGTTGTTTTGTCACATTGCAAACATCAAAAATGGATTCTTTGAGTTTTAGGGTTTAGGAACT
The DNA here is from genome assembly GCF_001605985.2 of Dendrobium catenatum. Taxonomy (NCBI): domain Eukaryota; kingdom Viridiplantae; phylum Streptophyta; class Magnoliopsida; order Asparagales; family Orchidaceae; genus Dendrobium; species Dendrobium catenatum. The sequence goes on from NW_021319800.1 coordinate 3,122,858, forward strand.
TTATACCTGTGAGGGTTCGTTGGTACGTGGATCGAGGAAAGAGAAGAGTGAGCTTCTCTCTCTTTTTAAATCGATTATAATTAAACTAATTGATCATAATTAATTATGATTAAAAATAATTAATTAGATTAATTATAATCAAATTTAATTAATTATAATTAATTTATGATTAATTAATAATTAATTATAATTTTAAAAATTAATCATAATTAAACTTAATTAATTATGATTAATATTTGTTTAATTTGACGACTAAAAAGATGCCAGATCAGTGGAGAATGGGTGTGTTAATTCCTATTTTTAAGAATAAAGGGGAT
>NW_021319800.1:3123272-3127557 GCF_001605985.2 Dendrobium catenatum
TCTCTCTCTCTCTCTCTCTCTCTCTCTCTCTCTCTCTCTCTCTTTATGGACCGAGTGTTGGACAACGATTGAAAGGTGGAGAAGAGGCCAGGTCGGAGCTTCTCGTAGCTTTGGGAGATTGAATCGAGTAGAGGAGATCGACCGGGTTAGGAAGAAAGGTTGGAAGGCTTCGAGTAGTAGCGATGGGGTTGGGAGGAGCTCACAAACAGAAGGGAGGGAAGCTTTGGCTCATGCGCACGTGGAAGAAGTGTCGAAGAGAAGCCTCTCCCTCTTCATTTTATAGACGTAAAGACGGAGCGTGATCGGGGCTGGATTCACGAGATTTGTGGGAAGAGACTGATTTAGCACCGATTTCAGCGAGATTTGCGGAGATTCTACTGGCTTCTCGACGGATACGATACGAGGTTAGTATGATTTCCATTTTTGTTATTTCACACATAGGTCAACATCTTCAATATTTATCAATTTGAATAACATTTCAGTACTTAATGGCTCTAATTTTAAGAAATAAAAAGAGCATATTACTATTGCTCTTGGGTGTTTGGATCTACACTATGTGATTTAGACTGAACACCCTCCTACCCTTACTAAGAAAAGCACTTCTGAACAAAGGACAAAATTTTGAAAAATAGGAGCTTTAAAACTACATGAGTCTTATGATAATGAAGTACTCTATTCCAGGCACCATCAAGAATGCAATTCCTGAGGAGGAAAATGCTAAGAAATTCCTAAGCCAAATAGCAGACCATTTTATAAGTTCTAAAAAAGTCAAAATAATTACTACTCTTAGTAAACTTATTTCAATGCGGTATAAAGGCACAGGGAATATAAGGGAGTATATTATGGAAATATTTAATCTTGTTACAAGACTAAGAGCATTAAAGTTAGAATTATCTAACGAGATTCTTGCGCATCTAGTCTTAATCTTTCTTCTTGTATAATTCAATCCTTTTAAGATAAGTTACAATACTCAAATGAAAAAAATGGACTCTTAATAAGCTCATTACTCAATGTGTGCAAGGGGAAGAAATATTAAAATAAGAAAACATAAAAAGTGCTCACTTAGCTTGTTCTTCTCATGATTTTTCCACCAAAAGGATAAGAAATTATAATGTTGAAGAAGCTACAAATAACGAAAGTTCACAACCTAAAGTGCAATAGAAGCAAGATCTAGTTATTACTTATTCTACAAAAATACTGGTCATGTGAAGAAGAATTATCCAAAATATGCTAATTGGCTCATCAATTAGGATAAACTTCTGAATCTTATTTGTACTGAAGTTAATTTGTCCTTAGTACCAAATCATACTTGGTGGATAGTATTAATTCTGTATAGGTTGTTAAACCTAAGTAATTGTCCCAAAGCTAACCAAGAAGAGGAGTGAATTGGTAATTAAAAAAATTATCTTAAATTTTTTAATAGAAAATCATTTTCAAAATTTTACAACAGTTTAATTTTAGATTAAAATAAGCTTTTCAACTACAGTAAACAAATTATAGAAAATAAAAATGACACAAAGATTTATAGTGGTTCGGTCAAACATGACCTACATCCACTCTCTGAAGACTCCCTCTTGAAGTATTGCACTATTACTAAAGTGACTCTCCTTTTTCCCCCACGGCAAGGTGGAAAAACCTTTATAATTCTTCTCTTCCACAAATCCTCGATGTAGTAGAGAACCGTCCTCGGTGTAGTAGAGAACCGTCATCCTTTTACACCCTCCAAGTGTCAGCATAGAAACGCCGTCCTTTCACAACCTCCAAGTGTCGGCGAAGAACTGTCGACCTTTCACACCCTCCAAGTGTCGGTAGAGTACCATCATTTTTTTACACCCTCCAAGTATTGACAGAGTACCGTTGTCTGTTCACACCCTCCAAGTATTGGCAGAGTACCATATCTTCTTAAAAGATCTTCTCACGAGCAACTAGAAAGAAGAAAAGAAGAGTGGTAATGAAAAATATAAAGGGATCCTTACATTTAAGTAACCTTGTGAATCCTTCTTACTCCACTTGTAAGAAATCTCTCTCAAATACTTTCCCACAATCACTCTTTCACTTGCCCTTGAAAAATCATGAAGAATAATATTTTTCATGTCAGTTTCTAAGGACCTTTTATTTGAAAGACATGAAAAACCCTCCATAAAATTGAAAATTTTCATTTTGAGTGTGTACGATTGTACAGTACGATCATATATTTGTACGTACGAACAATTCAAAAACTATTACGTACGAACTTTTTGTAAATCTTTATGAAACATTTTCTTACATGTTGATCATCCATTACTAACCAAGTTTGTACTGTACGAAAAGTTAGAAAATTTTTTGACTTCATCGGGAAGAAAAAGTACCCCATATTTTTGTACAATAAACATCATCTGTATGAATAGGGTATCGTATTGTACGAACAGTTCAGAAAACTTTGTCATTCAATGGGACGAAAAGGGACCCGTCCAATTCGTACTCTAGATGTCGTCTATATGAATAATATATCGTATAATGCGAATAGTTCAAAAAACTTTGTCATTAGTCGGGATGAAAAAGGGACCCGTCCAATTTGTACTCTTGACATCGTACATAAAAAGAAGCCTTTGTACAGTATGATTAGTACATAGAAAAATTTTCTGTCTACTGTATGCTTATCTGCTCGTAGGTGAAAATAACTAACCAAATTGTCCCTTACGAAATGACTTCATACAGTACAATCAGTTTAAAATTTATAAATTTTAAACACTCCTCCAGTGTGTGTGTACAGTTACTTAATTAAAATCATACTTGACCTTTGCACATTGCAAATGCTTGAAAGAATTTGAAATTGCAATCACCCTCAACCAACCACCTGACCTTTGCACGTTGTCTCCACCATGTATCCAACTGAGCCAAAGTTGAGTTTAGCTCCCCCACCTTTACTTTGAGACTTCAACTATCTTCAATCGAAAGACCTCCATTATTTGCTTCTTTAAATTTTAGCTCCAAGATTTCCTTCGAAAGGCAATCTTTCAATTGAATTAAAGATTTATGCTTAGCTTTACTCCAGTAAAATAAAGCATTCAAAGCTCTTTTCATCCTGGTGTTCAGAAATTGATCGAAACATCTAACAGATTTCATCATCCAAACTCCTTTCACCACAGCAGCTAAAGCCAGGATAGAAGCCCAGACATCTTCAAATTTAATTCCTCTCTTAAATATATGAATGAATTCCATCAGACCATGCAGTGATCCGATGCAACTCTAGCCAGATGCCTAATCACCACATGATGGGAAGAACTTAATGTAGCTGAATTCAAAAACATATATCTAATCTCTCTATGATCTGATCAGCACCAGTCTTATTGTTACACCAAGTGAACTTTGGCCCAACACACCCAACCTCATGAAATTCATTACTAGAAAAAAACGACTTCATTTATTTAGGTCCTTGGTAAAAAATAAATCTCTTCCCTCCCCTTTTGCCCTCCTTAGCAAGTAAACAATTAAAGTCTCCCCCTACCACCATGGGCAAGTCTTTATAAGAATAAAATTCTAGCTTCTCCCAAAGAATCATTCTTCTATAAACATCCTTATTCCCATATATAGATGCAATTCTCCACCTTCCTTTATTAAGAACATCTAACTCTCCAATTATAAATTAGAGAGAAGATTCTAGAACAGTAAATATAGCCATACTATACGTCAATACCACCAGAATGCCTCCTAATAATCCTTCTGATGGAACTTGGAAATAACCCCAATCAACACCAATTAACAAATTGACATCCCTTATATCAATCAATGATAATTTGGTTTCCAACAAACCCCAGAAAAAATACACCATGATCCTTCATGAACTCCTTGAGATATAGGAAGCTTTCCTTTTCCTAGCTCCTCTACAGATCCAGAAAGCTATAAAAGACATAATTGAAAGTTTGTTAGGGATGTTAAGCCCTATAGAACTGGCCCAAAGCTAACAAAGAGAGAAGTGAATTCGAAAAGAAGAATCTTTAAACCAAAACTCAAGCTAAAAACCAATATCACAACATAGAAAATCAACGATGCGGAAATTAAAGTGTGGAAGTAATAAAGAAAGAACACACCGGATTTATAGTGGTTCGGTCAAACCTTAACCTACGTCCACTCCTTGGAGGCACCCTCCAAGTATTGCACTAAAATCGTGACTCTCCTTTAGCCCCCACACCTAGGCGGAGAAGCCCTTACAAAATCACTTCCACCTTCCCCGGTGCGGCGGAATCGCCAGGTCCTTTGTCACCAAGGAGATCTTCTTCTTTGGTGAACTTACCTCGAGACAAGC
>NW_021319800.1:3127730-3129254 GCF_001605985.2 Dendrobium catenatum
GCTCTTTCTTCAAGTTTCCCCCACAAGAATGAAGCTACAATGGCTGCCAAAGACACTTACAAAAGTTGTCATGCCATAGCTTAAATAGAAGCTCTCAAAATGAGCTCATTAATGCAAGTTGCCGACATTATTGTCCAGGACGATGTCCAAAAAGAACTAGGCATATCGTCCTGGTTGATTAGTTCAAATATAAGGAAAATCATCCTGAATATCGCCCTGAAATGAAGCTGTACGATGTCTAATCGGCCCGGACGATCCGGAGATCATCCAGGATGATTTGACCATGTAAGTGCTTTCCTTAAATTCTAGAGAAATTTTGGAAAAATTGACCTGGATCGTCCTGGGTGATATTTTATAGTCCTGGATGATCCTCTGGACGATGTCCAAAAATAGGTTATTTCTAAATAGATCCGGCGGCAGATTCTTGCTGAATTGAGCCTATCATCATGGCCGATACAAAATTATCCACGACGATGTGTTTTGCATAATGACGACTGCTTTAATGAGGATGCCCTAATTAGGGTTTCTACTTTTGTCAGATCATCCAGGACGATATAAATATCATCCCGAACGATGTTATCAAAAATACAAATCTTTTAGGGCACAACAGAAAATCTTCCAAGTTACAAACCATTAGATGCCATATCAAATACAACAGACTCAAGAAAGGAAAATATTACAAACCGACCCAGACCTCGTCTACCTAATCTTGAGCTGGTTCCAATTTGCAGTCTGATCGTGTGGACCTGAAACATTAGCACATAAGGCAATCGTAGAGAAATAAGGAATATTTGCTATCATCAAAATCATAAACCATAGATCCGCAATAATCTCCCCCTTTTTGATGAAGGCAAATAATTCAATTTGAATTTTCAAAAAAGTAATATCTCCTAATCTCCCCTTCACTAGAATAAACCCTTTTAAAAAATAGGGGAGATAAAAATATTTTAGTTGTTTTAAATTTTTTAAAAAGAAAAAAAATGATACAAATTCAACATTGCGTTCTCCTCCTTTGACATTATCAAAAAGAGAAGAGGCGCAAAAAACAAAACGAACAAAAGATAAAAATGTTCTCTGATCTAGTGAAAAAGTAAATATTCTTAAAATGAGAAAGTTACCTCTTGGTTTTAATCAAAAACTTAGTAGAATGGGATTGACAACGCATAATCCAGAAAAGGTTAGAAATTCAGAGTTTGATAATCCCAACTTAAGTTCTTTTAAAGGCTCAAAAACTTTTTAATCCAATATTCAAATCAATGAATAAATGGGAAAAAAGAAACATTAATTTTTTAAAACTCCTTTCATAAAACATATCTAATAGAAGATCAATGCACGAATTGCTGAATCAGGAACCAAGATTTTCAAGCACAAGTTTTGAACATATCAAGGATTTTCTTAAATTTTTAGTAGTATAAGAAAAATAAGCATATTTTTTTGTGGGCTCATTTTATGCCCTTTATCACTTGAATGGCTCTTTGAGCATCTTTTGATTTTAATACACTTTGTGTATTTTTATTTTTTTTT
>NW_021319800.1:3130436-3151668 GCF_001605985.2 Dendrobium catenatum
GGTCGGAGCTTCTCGTGGCTTTGGGAGATTGAATCGGGTAGAGGAGATTGATCGGGTTAGGAAGAAAGGTTAGAAGGCTTCAGGTAGTAGCGATGGGGTTGGGAGGAGCTCATGAATAGAAGGGAGGGAAGCTTTGGCTCTTGCGCATGTGGAAGAAGTGTCGAAGAGAAGCCTCTCCCTCTTCATTTTATAGACGTAAAGACGGAGCGTGATCGAGGCTGGATTCACGAGATTTGTGGGAAGAGACTGATTTGGTGCCGATTCCAACGATATTTGTAGAGATTCAAGCGGCTTCTAGACGGATACGATACGAGGTTAGTATGATTTCCATTTTTGTTCTTTCACACATAGGTCAACATCTTCAATATTTGTCAATTTGAATAACATTTCAGTACTTAATGGCTCTAATTTTAAGAAATAAAAAGAATATATTACTATTGCTCTTGGATGTTTGGATCTAGATTATGCGATTCAGACTGAACACCCTCCTACCCTTACTAAGAAAAGCACTTCTGAACAAAGGATAAAATTTTGAAAAATAGGAGCGTTAAAACTACATGAGTCTTATGATCATGAAGTACTCTATTTCAGGCACCATCAAGGATGCAATGCCTGAGGAGGAAAATGCTAAGAAATCCCTAAGACAAATAGCAGACCATTTTATAAGTTCTGAAAAAGTTGAAACAATTACTACTCTTAGTAAACTTATTTCAATGCGGTATAAAGGCACAGGGAATATAAGGGAGTATATTCTGGAAATATTTAATCTTGTTACAAGACTAAGAGCATTAAAGTTAGAATTATCTGACGAGATTCTTGCGCATCTAGTCTTAATCTTTCTTCCTGTATCATTCAATCCTTTTAAGATAAGTTACAATACTCAAATGAAAAAAATGGACTCTTAATAAGCTCATTACTCAATGTGTGCAAGAGGAAGAAATACTAAAATAAGAAAAGATAAAAAGTGCTCACTTAGCTTGTTCTTCTCATGATTTTGCCACCAAAAGGAAAAGAAATTATAAAGTTAAAGGAGCTACAAATAAAGAAACTTCACAACCTAAAGTGCAATAGAAGCAAGATCTAGTTATTACTTATTTCTTCTACAAGAAGACTGGTTATGTGAAGAAGGATTATCCAAAATATGCTAATTGGCTCATCAATTAGGATAAACTTCTGAATATTATTTGTATTGAAGTTAATTTGGCCTTAGTACCAAATCATTCTTGGTGGATAGTATTAATTCTATATAGGTTGTTAAACCTAAGTAATTGTCCCAAGGCTAACCAACAAGGGGAGTGAATTTTTTAATTAAAAAAAATTCTCTTGAATTTTTTAATAGAAAATCGTTTTCAAAATTTTACAGCAATTTGATTTTAGATTAAAATAAGCTTTTCAATTATAGTAAACAAATTATAGAAAATAAAAACGACACAAAGATTTATAGTGGTTCGGTCAAACATGACCTACATCCACTCCCTAAAGACTCCCTCTTGAAGTATTGCACTATTACTAAAGTGACTCTCATTTTTCCCCCACAGCAAGGTGGAGAAGCTTTTATAATTCTTCTCTTCCACCAATCCTCGGTGTAGTAGAGAACCGTCATCCTTTTACACCCTCTAAGTGTCGGCAGAGAAACGTCGTCCTTTCACAACCTCCAAGTGTCGGCAAAGAACTGTCGTCCTTTCATACCCTCCAAGTGTCGGTAGAGTACCATCATTTTTTTACACCCTCCAAGTACTGACAGAGTACCGTTGTCTGTTCACACCCTCCAAGTGTTGGTAGAGTACCAGATCTTCTTAAAAGATCTTCTCACGAGCAACTAGAAAGAAGAAAAGAAGAGTTGTAATGAAAAATATAAAGAGATCCTTACATTTAAGTAACCTTGTGAATCTTGCATACTCCACTTGTAAGAAATCTCTCTCAAATACTTTCCCACAATCACTCTTTCACATACCCTTGAAAAATCATGAAGAAAAATATTTTTCATATCAGTTTCTAAGGACCTTTTATTTGAAAGACACGAAGTCCATAAAATTGAAAATTTTCATTTTGAGTGTGTACGATTGTACAGTATGATCGTATGTTTATACGTACGAACAATTCAAAACTATTACGTACGAACCTTTTGTAAATCTTTATGAATCATTTTCTTACATGTTGATCATCCACTACTAACCAAGTTTGTACTGTACCAAAGTTAGAAATTTTTTTGACTTCGTCGGGACAAAAAAGTACCCCATATTTTTGTACTATAAACATCATTTGTATGAATAGGGTATCGTACAGTACGAACAATTTAGAAAACTTTGTCATTCATTGGGACGAAAAGGGACCCATCCAATTTGTACTCTAGATGTCGTCTGTATGAATAATATATCGTACAATACGAATAGTTCAAAAAACTTTGTCATTAGTCGGGATGAAAAGTGACCCGTCCAATTTGTACTCTTGACATCGTACATACAAAGAAGCCTTTGTACAGTACGATTAGTACATAGAAAAATTTTCTGTCTGCTGTATGTTTATCTGCTCGTAGGTGAAAAAAACTAACCAAATTGTCCCGTACGATGACTTCATACAGTACGATCAGTTTAAAAATTATAAATTTTAAACACTCCTCCAGTGTGCATGTACAGTTACTTAGTTAAAATCATACTTGACCTTTGCACGTTGTAAATGCTTGAAAGAATTTGAAATTGCAATCACCCTCAACCAACCACTTGACCTTTGCACGTTGTCTCCACCATGTATCCAACTGAGCCAAAGTTGAGTTTAGCTCCCCCACCTTTACTTTGAGACTTCAACTATCTTCAATCGAAAGACCTCCATTATTTGCTTATTTAAATTTTAGCTCCAAGATTTCCTTCAAAAGGCAATCTTTCAATTGAACTAAAGATTTATGCTTAGCTTTACTCCAGTAAAATAAAGCCTTCAAAGCTCTTTTCATCCTGGTGTTCAGAAATTGATCGAAACATCTAACAGATTTCATCATCCAAAATCCTTTCACCACAGCAGCTAAAGCCAGGATAGAAGCCCAAACATCTTCAAATTTAATTCCTCTCTTAAACATATGAATTAATTCCATCAGACCACGTAGTGATCCGATTCAACTCTAGCCAGATGCCTAATCACCACATGATGGGAAGAACTTAATGCAGCTGAATTCAAAAAACATCTATCTAATCTCTCTAGGATCGGACAAGAACCAGTCTTATTGTTACACCAAGTGAACTTTGGCCCAACACACCCAACCTCATGAAATTCATTAATAGAAAAAAATGACTTCATTTATTTAGGTCCTTGGGAAAAAATAAATCTCTTACCTCCCCTTTTGTCCTCCTTAGCAAGTAAACAATTAAAGTCTCCCCCTACCACCATGGGCAAGTCTTTGGAAGAATAAAATTCCAGCTTATCCCAAAGAATCCTTCTTCTATAAACATCCTTATTCCCATATATAGATTCAATTCTCCACCTTCCTTTATTAAGAACATCTAACTCTCCAATTATAAATTGGGGAGAAGATTCTAGAACAGTAAATATAGCCATACTATACGTCAATACCACCAGAATGCCTCCTGACAATCCTTCTGATGGAACTTGGAAATAATCCCAATCAACACCAATTAACAAATTAAAATCCCTTATATCAATCAAAGATAATTTGATTTCCAACAAACCCCAAAAAAAATACACCATGATCCTTCATGAACTCCTTGAGATATAGGAAGCTTTCCTTTTCCTAGCTCCTCTATAGTTCCAGAAAGCTATAGAAGACATAATTATCCACGAGGGGATGTGATCCCCACTTTATGTTTTTGTTCACCATCCACTTTCCTACTCCTAGGAGCCAATTTAATAGGACCCAAACCTTTAAGTTGTTTGAAACCTTTCTTCTTGGCATTAGAAGAACCACCTTCTTTGAAGCCCAAATCACCATCCATCACCTCGATTTTCATCTCTATATTTTCATCGCCCAATTTTCTAATATAAATTAAAATAATAGAAGATGTCACAACAACCTTCTTTGGGCAAAATATCTCCCCTTTTTCAACCATTCCATCTAAGACTTTAAATTTGTTGTCATCACTAGGAATAATACAATAATTAGAAATCATGCCCCTTCTTTTTCCGAAGCCAGCATATACACATGACAATCTTGAATAAAATCTTAAACTTGATTTGCATCTTTAGATAGAACTCCTCCCAGCACTAAATCAGATTCTTCACTCCTGTTAGGCAATTAACGATCTCTAGTTCCCTTTCAATTCCATCAAGCTTCATTATTTCAGTCCCCTTCCCACCATCCTCCTTCAATGGATGGAACCCAGCATTTATGAAACCAGAACTTTAAACATTTTCTTCCCATAATTGACATGAACCCACGGTTCATATTCAACTTTACTTGCATCAGCATCAAATGTAACCCCGTTAGTTGATCTTGAGTTTCTCAACTAAGTTGGCCTAACATTTTTATCCATATTTTCTATTGGATTAGAAGCCTGATTCACCTCCATAGCTTTGTACTCACAATTTAAGTGCCCTATCTTACCATGATTGTAGATGAAGTTAGATATCCTTTCATATTTGATTATCTGAAAGAATTTACCTGAGCTCCCCTCTACCCGGTTCCCAATGGAAACTTACCATCCAACTTGATTCGAATACAATTTCTTGCAAGTTCCCTTCTCCCCCATTGAAATATGTTCCCATCAATCATATGTGGTGTACAAACTCTGGAAGCAATGTTGCATATATTAATTTCATCCCAACATTATAATGGTAATTATGGCATTCTAATCCATATAGGAGTTGATAACCCTTTCAAAGAGGAAGGAGAAAAGGATGGAGACCATCTATCCAATCCAATGATATGTTTAATAACATACCAAGGTCCATTAGAAAAAAATTGATTCCAATGTTTCTAGTTCATAAAACGCACATAGAACCCATCCCATTCCAAGCATTGTTAGATGAAATCTACCAAATTTAGACCATTGTCTCCTCAACTCCATACTAACCACATGAAAGGGAACATTCTCACCAAATACTTTGACCGCCAATGAATTTTGAAGCTTTTTGAGTTTTCCAATTTGTTTTGTAAATGCAACTTAACCACTGAACTATTCTCAATAAAATCTTCACCATAATTCAGATCTCTGACATTGATATTCGACTTTTTACTCCAAGCATTTTGCAACACATTGCTAGACAATTGTTTGGGAACAGCTGGTCGATTGTCATCTTTATTGCATTCACCCATATCTCCTTCTTCACAAATAAGGACCTTCTCAATATCAACCACCGATTAGACAGAGCGAACATCTTCACGTTTTGAAGTATCAATATAATTAACATGATTAAAATCTCTCTTATCATTTTTCGAGACATGGATCATCTTCAAGTTAATTCCAGCAGAATCCATGAATTTAGAACCAAACCTCTCTGAATCCTCACCCACAAGTTTAGCATCTCCCACTACATTCAAAGCCATCTTTGAGCCAGACGAAGAAGAAGAAGCATCATTATTTGATTTCATATCAAATCTAGAATATGGGAGAGTTCTAGATTTATTTGAAATTTTAACCAAGCTATCGACCATTACTTTTTTTCATTTACCTATTTCTTCGATAGGTTTTTTAGAAGTAAACAAACCACCTTCGTTGATGATCAAAGGCTTACCAGTCATAGACATCAACTTTCCATCTTGTGCAAACCCTGAACTTACGTCTCCAAAAGCAGGCGAAGATTAGACCGAATTCGAACGAGCTGAAAACAGAGCACCAGCAGTAGAATGCCGACCATCAAAAGGATTGCCAGCCGACGACCTTCTGCCGCCATCTGAGCAAGCCTGAAACCGCGCGAAATAAATTTTTGAAATTTTCCTTCTCTCTCTAACTTGAATTTTGATATCATTAGTTAAATGACACCTCGGGTACATCTTCCCTTGAGAGGTACTTATTGGTTTGTTCCAGAGCTCCTTGGACCATTTTAATGTGTTTTTCCTTCATCTTCACTAGTTGTTTACTAGTAACAAAATATTGGTTATTCATGTTAATTGATTCACTTTGGATACGATGCTCCATTTCTTGTAGTACTTAATTTCTTATTTATAACATTAATTCATGCACATCATACTTTCGAGGATATTGAAAATAAATTTGTTCATAGGTGACACTTGGACCTTGCTCATAAGGCTTTATAAGATTGATAAGATAAAAGAGGGCAAGGAATGAGGTATGTTGTTGAGATTTATCAAAAGATATAAAAGTAGGATAATGATAATTTGATGATATAAAAGTAGGATCTCCCTAGCTCCTTGTTTTATAGGCCTAGACTTGAGGTTTTCCATTATAAAAAATATATATTAAGTCTCGATGACTCTTCATCATCTAATTTTAGATGGCATGTAGCTATTTTACAAGAAAATTTGCATTTACTTCATGGTGAGAATGTGGTCGATTGTGTGGTATTGAACAGATGAAATCTTGGTTGCAGTAATGTCATTGCCTTGTGAAGGCTATTACAAATTACACATAAAGTATGTTGCGTACTGGCTAAATTAGCACAGGCCATTAGTAGTACGAGTTGAATAGGCTTTAGCAAGCTCTTCATGGTTCTAGCGAGTTGACAAGTTCTTTATCCTTAGACGAGTCAACATGTTCTCTATCATTGGAGAATTTGCGAGTTCTCTATCTTCAACCTACTCGCCTCGCCAAGATGAACTAAATCAACCTAGCTTAATCCGAACCAAGTCCAGAAAACATTTGAATGTACAAATATATTTATCATCATAAAAATTTAAAAAAAAGAATTTATAATAGTCAAATAAAGTTACAACAATTTTCTGATAATGAAATAACTGCACTAAACAGGACCTAAACAATACACTAACGTGACCATTGCACCAAGTCACAATAAGATTGCATCAATGAAATTAGCAATAATCCAATGCTTTAACTAAGAAGAAACAATTTCTGATAATTAATTATCTCATACTTGCACAATATGCAAGTTAAATCAACTAACCAAAATCCATTAACTACGAACAGAGACAAAAGAAAACAATTTAAGTAACCCTCCTCAGCCAAACAGAGCAGCAAACGATTCGATCTGGCTTCAGGACAGAGCAGAGTTCACTTCTTTCAGATCCTAGCATTTTGGAAGGTCCAGCGGAGGAGGAATGGTAGATTGCAATTTCCCAACTCCATTCTCCACCAGAAACGCCATAGCCAAGCCCCATGTCAGATGAGAGTCGATATGGCAATGAACAAACCAAACGCCAGGATTATCGGCCACGAACCTTATGACTGCCCACCCCTTCACTGGCACGCCAATTGTGTTCCTGCGCGGCGGGTCCACGAGATTGAACTTCGCCGTATCCTTCTTCGCATTGAAGTTTCCTGTTCCCGTCGCCAACACGTAGAATTCGTAACCATGGATATGCATTGGGTGTTCCTCCGAGGCGACGATGTTGGTTCCCTGCATCACTAGCTGAACAACCGAACCGTATTTCAGCGGATAGAGCTTCGTGGCTTTAACGGGTTGGTAAAGGCTCGGGCTTATATTGTTGCCAGTGTAGTCGAATTTGACGGGAGGGGTAGCCGGGAAATCTGTCGTGAACACGCCGGGAATGCCGAATTCCGCGGCTTGGAGCAAAGACTGCCGTTTCGGGAGAACAAAAGAGTAATTGTTCATGCTAGCGGTGAACCGAGTGCCGTTGGGACCGCTACATGTTTTTCCCGGCGGGCAGTTAAAAAGGCCCAGCCCGACTGTGAAGAAGAGGTTCTCATTTACGGGTCCGGGGATTTTGACGGGTCTCGGGCTCTTAATGCTCGCTGTGAAAGCGGCGGCGGTTGCCGTGTCGTTGAAGGCTGGTAAAGCGGCGGGCTTTGGCTGTGTTGAAGTGATTTGGTTTTCGTAGCTGAGGATGGCGGTGGTGGTTGTGTTGTCGAAAGGGGTGTTCGGCGGTCCGCTTTCGTAGGCGTGGGCGGCTAGGTAGTAGCGGCCAGCGGGCTGGTTGGTTTGGATAAGGACGTCATTGGTCTGGCCCGGTCCAAGAAGGATGACTGAGGTTGTAAAGGGCTTAGTGTAAGAGGCGTCGGCGGCCACCACGGTCATTTTGTGGTCGGCTACCGAGAAAAAGAGCTCGTTGACCATGGCGGCGTTGATGAGGCGGAGGAGGATCGTCTCGCCGGGACCCACCGGGAGTACCGTAGTTTCTGCATTGATTTCATATTCTTATATTTCAATAAGACACAGAAATTGGGCTGGATCGAGTAACTGTATATATTCAAATGACAGTACAGTACCAATTTGTCAATGGGAAGATTAGATTACCTTTGCTGGAGCATTTGTAGAGATCTCCTGGTTGGCCATTGATGGTGAAGGCATCAGAATTGTTCGGAGCTGCTCCGGTTTTCAGTGCTTGCCGGATGACGTCAATGGGGTTCGAATTCCACCACTCACCTGACATTGTGGTAGCTACTGTTAGCTAATTATTCACTCGTTATCCATGTATTAATTATTGATTATGCCTTTTTTATTCAGTGATGATGATTTAAAGACTTTTGCTTCTGTAAAGTTAGAATGATTTGTGTAAAAATACTTTCGTATTGACTTTCAAACCCTTATAATTAAACTACTTGTAGAGTTAATTAATCCTTCATGTATTCAGTTCAAAGTAAATCTGATAAAATTAAATAATTTTTAATTTATACTTAATTAATTGCATCGATCTACAATGAATCAAATAGGAAGCACTTTTAGTTAATGATTTTTATGTTTTTCCTAATCCCCCGAAGATTAATCTGGAAAGAAATTATCATACCAAGAATGACAGGAAATTCTCTCTTTGGTGTGGCGAAGGGGTAGGAAGTATCCTTTTTGGGAAGGATTATTAAGGCTCCATAGACTGTAGCTCTAAGCCAAGAGCTGTGAGCATGCCACCATAAGGTTCCCTCTTGGTTCTCTATTTTGAACCTGTATGTGTAGGTACCTCCAGGCTGAATTGGGCATTGTGTCACATAAGAAGGACCATCTGCCCAACCATTTCTCATCTGTCTAATTCCATGCCTGATCACAAGTACATATATTAGCGTCAAATTTACATATATTTCTCATAAATATATACATTCGAAAAACAGATATAAGTAGTTTAACATACCAATGGATGGTAATATTATACTTCGCCTGGTTCACAACTTTGACAACCAAGCTGTCTCCATTCCTGACCTTGAGGGTCGGCCCTGGGAACTGCCCATTTACTGTAATAATTGAGCGAGTATGGCACAGCCTCTTCACTGGCTTGGCTTGCACCTATCATTACAACACATAACTAGTTATTGATTAATCAAGCGCTGCACATGCATATATAAAAGAGTTATAAATATATACAAAGCATACCACAAAGTCATGGTAGTGAACTTCTGCATTGGCTATAAGAATTTGCAGAGAGAACCAGAGAAACAAGCAGAAGAGAAAACAAGACTTGTTAATCTCCATAGTTTTGGTCTTGAAAGCTTAGTGGAGATGGTGATGGATGTCATGGGAAGGATGATGAGGTTCTCTTATATACTAGTATAAGGGTGGGGGCCAAGTTATGGGTTCGTTAGAGTTTGGAAGATTAGGTTTGTGACATGTCTTGCACAGTTTTGTTTAATGAAATAAAGATCAAATGCTACAAAGTCTCTGCTAATATTACTTTCAAAGTTGTTGCAACTACTAGTCGCCATGCATAACGAAACCTGGAATATAAAATGAAGCCATGGTAAATTACCTGGCTGGCAAGTTAATACCTGCTCCGCAAATTTTAATAGATCTCTCTATGAAAAAATTGGATCGTTATCATTTCGGTCTTCTTCTTCTTCTTCTTTTAATACGTGTGATATTATGAAAATTGATATGAAAGTCATAATAACTTAAACATTTATAGGATCTGTATGTGGAGCTTTCTTCTTATTCCTTTACTTTTTAGATCATAATCATGCTTCCGTTTGATTATTGCTTTCTTACTATTCTTTTTCATATATACCAAAGACTTGTTCTATCAGAAATAGAGAATATTTTTTGGTTTAACGGCAATAGACCACTTGGCAGAGTTTTATATCAATCAGATCGAGTAAAGGGACAGACATTTAAAAAAGTAGATGTTTCTACTCATAAGTCTATAGATGATGCAATCAGCTTAACAAACTTGATGTTATCAATAAGCTTGGGATTACAGATCACTTGCATTTGTGAAGGGTTTAGTTGGGGTAGTTAAGAGTTGTTATTTGGATGTTATTTGACTACTACATTGCAATTTGCAAGAGGAATGTGGACCTGGTGGTTCATTTTTATATCTGTTTTCTAATTTCAACAACGATTTTATTTTGTTATTATGATTGAAGACTTTAAGCACTTTATGACAGATGGGATGAATGCAGGCTTAAATTTCTATATAAGTTAGTTATTCATCAAATTTTCCTTTGAAGAATATTTGATTTAAGTCAAATAATATTTAAAATGATTTATGTATGTCTTGAAAAAAATCAAAATCATCGAAAAGCATCACAAAATTTACCACATGTAAAATATGGCCCGCAAAGTATTGCCGGTCACGATCACATTGAATATTGACTATTGAATAAATATGTGAAAAATATAAGAAGGATCGTAAGCTTGCTCTCTTAAAACTAAGGCTTTGTTTTTACCTTTATTTTTTATTATTTTATGAAGGAACTTTTTAGCACAAAAATTTCAAATTTAAAAAAAAAATGTACTAAGAAATTGCTTTATAAAATAATAAAAAAATTATCCCAAATGTAGCCTGCGTTATAATTTGAAAATGCTATTAATGAGAATTTCTCCATAAATGCAAAATATATTTAAAAATCAATCTATTTAATTCCAATCAAATGAAAGACAATCTTTTGAAAGTAAGTATATTTTATTTTCGCATAGAATTTAAGTTTTCCATTGATAAAATGTTTGCTGCCTTCGATTGAAGATAAAATTTTTTTGAAATCATAAAGATTTTAATGATATTTGTTATGCACTGATAGTTTATGTTGGTGGAGATAATTTAATAAATTTGGGTTGCATGATGAAAAGTCTGTAAGTACATATATAAGTTGGGAGTTGGGTGTATGAGGTGAAATATTTTTAGATGAAAAATTTGAGTGGAAAAGATTATAGGGACATGCCCCAATTAAAATGGTTCCATTAATATGAATCAATGAATATAAGTGGTGCATTTCTCATAATCATAGAAGATGTTAATATAATGTAATATAATTGAATTATGGGAGATGTCTCATGTCTTAGTAGTTGCATGAGTTTTGAAATGTTAGAGTTGTCATCAGGTTGAGGAGTGTCTAATGAAAGTTGACTGTAGATGTTAGAGGTCAAGCAACAAAAGTTGATTAGCTTTGTTGTTCTAATAGGAAGTGAGGTTGGATGATGAGAAGATGAGTGTAACATGTCAATAACTAGCAATTGTTATACGTCAATGTTTGCCAAATGGTAGATCGTAGTCGGCGGGAAATGTTAGAATTTGAGCAATGGTGGGTGGTCATTTAATATTTGTATTGGTAGTAAAAGTGTCTGACAATTCATAGGGCGATTATTAGAAGTCGGTGGCTTATAGATTTTGGATGTTGGTTATTAGCAGAGTTGAGTAATAGTCAATAGAAAACTCAAAAAGTTCAATAATGGTGGGAAGTCAAATTTATTATTTTCTAATAGGAGGGAAGATCAAATGTCCAAAAATTTGAGCATCAAATATTGGTAGTTAGTTGATATCAATCATTAATTTACTATCTTTGGGTGAATGTCGATGGGGAGCATTGAAAGTCATGTAATAATGGGCTATCAACTTGGTCATTTGTCTAATAGGAGAATAAACTTTTTTTTGCCCATATTCTCTGTATAGAATCCTTGAACCTTCAAATTAATTCTTTAAGCTAATCACACTCAATAAATCAATCAATAAAACCATTTTAGTTATTTAGGCCAAACTTAGCTTGCTCAACCAATCATCCAATATATTGAATTAAACTCAATCAATCAAGTAAATCTTGGTCAACCAAAAGTTCAGTTGAGTTAACTTTATCACTTTAGTCAGACTTAAAAGTTATAAAAAAAATTAAGCTCTATCAGGGCTAGAGAACCATGATTTATGATGTCACTAAAATTCCTTAGTCTTGTCATACTATTATAATTAAACTAAGCTAGTGAATACAAGCCCTAACTCTAGATAAATTAACCTTAGACCTAACCCAATTGGCACCCACTAGGCCTATTGGATCTTTAATCTATATAGGCTAACTCTAGCCTAAATATCTCATGACTTGACCTATTGTGATGATCCATCCACTACAGGAAAATCACTTATTACCGGCGGAATTTTCCGGCGGCTTTCCGGCGGTCAGTTTTCCGGCGGCTTTCCAACGGTTTATTTTGTTCTAAATTTTCCGGCGGCTTTTCAAGTTTTCAGGAGAAATTTTAAAATTATTTATTAAATTGATTAAAATTATAACTATTTAAATTATTTTTAAAAAATGACAAAAAATAATATTAATTTTTTCCTTAATTTAAGTATAAGGATTTAAATTAAAAATTATTATTTATTTTTTTAAATTTTTTAATTAATTTAGTTGATTTATTTAATTTTATTTTCTGTTAAAAGATAGTTTAAATAAAAAAATTTGATACTAATAACACATTTAATTAATTAATTAGACTTATTTATTTAATAATTTTTTTATTAATTTAATAACATATTTTAATTAATTGTTACTTAACTAGTTTATTTTAATTATCAATTAAAATAAAGGGAAGAGAGATACAGTTTTAGGCCAATCATTAATGACCAAATTCCTGCGTTCGGCAAAATATATTGAGCATATTTCAATCACAACTATGAGCTCCTATATTCCGAATGGACCATTGAAATACGAAATAGTTTTTTTTACCTTTTTAGGTAAATTTGGCTCGTTTTCTTCTATTCTTTTTTTTTTCACTTCTTGAGTTTATAAATTTAACCTCAGATGATTATCTTTGATATTTCCACCCACTGTCACATTAGACCTCTTAATCACTAAAGCCATGACCACTCTGACCTCCATAAATAATTGGTGGCTTAACGCAGCTTTAGCCTTGTACCATAAATTCTGATGTCATTTGAATTATCATCATCATTTTTTGTGTCATTCTTTTAGTCAAACCTTCTATTAATTTTTTCAATTAGATGCTTTAATTGGAGAACTGTTCAAACTTTTTATGTATTTTATATACTTGGATGTTCTTAATTTTTTCTTGTTTGGCCTGGGTTTTTCATCTCGTTTTGTGGTTACATTTTGACTATTTTTTGTTCTTGGCTTGTATTCTACCGTTTTCTGTTGGGGTGAATCAGTTTGAGTGGGGTGGTGATAGGTCTTTCGGGTGTTGCGCCGATGCCATTTTTACTGTAAATTGAGCGATGTTATGGGGCAAAAAAGGCCTCTCAAGCATGGCTTGGATGCTCTTAATTCTATTAACTAGAACACGAGCATAAACGTTTGAGTTAGATCACACGCAACGTGCACATGCATTATATAAGAGAGGTTATAAAATTATATCAGAAGTATACGGCACTTTGAGTTCGCATGGTAGTGAATCATTCTGCATTGGCTTATAAAATTTTTGCAGAGAGAACCTGTAGGAGATAATACAAGCAGATATGAAAACGAGTTACTTGTTAATTTTCTGGTTTTCTCCATAGTGTTTGGGTCTTGAAAGCTTAGTGGAGATTATAGGTGTTGATAGGATAGTGTTATAGTTGGAGGAGATTGAGGTTGCTCTTTTATCATATCTAGTATTATTAGGGGTTTGTTTTCGGGTGGGGCACAATGATTAATGTGGTTTCGTATGATGTTTGGAAGATTAAGGTTTGTGATCATTATAGTTCTTAGATTCACAGTTTTTTGGTTTAATTGAAAGTATAAGATTCAATGTGAACAGTTTAATGTTCTCTGTCTAATAATTCTCTTTTTTTTTTCAAAGTTGTCTTTGCATGGTACTGTACTAGAGGCTCTCCTCACCTTTTAGGTTAGGGAAGCGCCATGCATAACGGATCCCTGGATATATCGAAGGCCATGGGAAATTTACTGGCTGGGCACTTAATCACCTGCTCCACGTAAATTTGATATAGTCTCTCTATGAAAATTGGATTTTATCATGTAAGGTCTTCTTGTTGGGCTCTTCTTCTTCATCTTTTAATTTACGTTGATATTGATGAATATTAACTTGATATGAAAGTCATATAATTAAGGCATTTAAGGATCTGTAATGTGTGGAGCTTTCCTTTCCTCATTGCTTTAAACTTTTAGGTCATAATCATGCTTCCGTTTGATTATGGCTATTCTACTATTAGAATCTTGTTTCAATATACTAGGCCAAGAGATAGCTTTGGTTTCTTAGATCAGACAAACAGTGAACAGTTTTGCCGTTAACGGCGGAGCAATGATCAATTGGCAGAGTTTTATTATTCAAGTCAGATCCGACGTATAGGCGAATTTAGCAAAAGAGTGAATGTTTCTACTGCATGCGAGCCCAAAGGGTTCGTTAGAATGATGGCAATCAGCTGAAACTAGAGTATTATCGTAGAAGAGGAGTTGGATGAAACAGATCATCGTTGCGCAGAGTTTGGGTGGTGGAAGAGGGGAATAGGTTTAAAGAGTTGGTTATGTGGAAATGAATCTTTACGTACGAGAAACTGTACATATGGGCAAATGTGCGAAGAAGGGAGAAGTGTGGGGAGCAACTGAGTTGGTCATTTTAATGAGAGAGAGAGAGCCCCCTAACATATTCCGATATTTCTATACGGGATTTAATAGAAATTTTGTTAATTATGATTTGGGAAATGAACTGTTAGGTGGAGGCGGAATTTATGTTGCAGATGGGATGAATTCACGAAATCTTCAAACATGTATTTCTACTTAATTAGAATGTATTCATTGAGGTTTGCTGCCAAATATTTTTCGCTCGAGCCAATTATGGCAGTGCTGTCACGCACACTATATATGTGGGAGGTTAGTTGTCGAGGCGCTCGCTACGAGCTAGCTAGAGAAACGAAGGCGGAGCCATGTGCTATTATCAGCGAGAAGAGTAATGGATAAGTCGTAGTGCCGAGCGACTTGATCGAGAGAGGATATGCCAGTAGTTAGCCGTCGCGAGAGCAGAGGATGTTAGGATACTAACGTAGCATGTAATGAGCTGAACTCTTAATACACTCGTGCGAGGAAGAAGGCAAGGTGCTGGCGTAACACAGAGTAGAGAGTCATGTAGGGTCTGAGAGGGCGCCACCGTACGGCCAACTATGCAGCCGGGTCCAGATGAGCCGCTGAGTCGCTATGAGAGCGAGAATGCATCACTAGACGTAGAGAGCTCACTGCAGTGTATAGAATAGGACTATCAACGGTACTTATCATTAAGTATCTTCAGAGGCGGGGGTAAGGCACTAGCGCAGAGAGCAAAGGCATATATGTATGGATCGTGATTTTTAGCACTGTTGTCCAGGTCTGAGAGAGATATGGACGGGATCACACATCTATAATATATATATATATGTACGAACCACTGAGACATCTCGTATTCATTGATCAGAGATAAGAAGAGAGAGACCGATATATGAGTTCAGAGACGAGACGTTGCGCAGTAGGATGCCACACGAGCTATCATGATATGGTGGTATATAGAGAGTACATAATAGAATTTTCTCATAAAAAATGCAAATATATTTAAAAACCCAATCTATTTAATTCCATCAAATGAAGAATCCAATTTTTGAAGTAGTAAGTATACGTTTATTTTTGCATAGAATCTTAAAGTTTCCATCTGATAAAATGTTTGCTGCCTTCGATTGAAAAAGATAAAATTTTTTTTTGAAAATCATAAAAAGATTTAAATGATATCTGTTATGCGCACTTGAAAGTTTATGTTGGTGGAGATAATTTAATATTTTGTGTTGCAGTGATGAAAAGGTCTGTAAGAATATATTAAAGTTTGGGATTGGTGAAATAGGTGAAATCATTTTTAGATGAGAATTTGGAGTGGAAAGATTATAGGGACATGCCCAATTTAAAAAGGTTCGATTAATAATAGAAATCAATGAATATTAAGTGTGCATTCTTTTCATAATCATAGAAGATGTTTAATATATATATGAATATAATTGAATTATGGGAGGAATGTACTCATGTCTTAAGTAGTTTGCATGAGTTTTGAAATGTTTAGAGGTTTCATCCCAGGTTGAGGAGTGTCTAAATATAAATCAAAAGTTGACCTGTAATGTTCGAGGGGCAGCAGAATCAAAAAAAGTTGGAATTAAGCTTTTGTGTGTGTTCCTAATAGAAGTGGGATGGTTGGTATTTGAATATGATTGATGATTAGTGGTTATTACATGTTTCGAATAAAGCTCTTAGAATTTGCTGTTATATTATGCATGTTTCGGGTCTTCAAATGGTTTGCCCAAATGGTAGATGTCGTAAGGTCGTACATGAAATGTCAGATATGAGTTTCTGGTGGGTGGTGGGTTGTGGTGGTTTCCATTTTAAATATTTGTATATTGGCTATTGTAAAAAGTGAATCTAGACATTCATTAAGGGCGAGTATTAGATATTTCGGGTCTGGCTTATTAGATTTTTGGATGTTAGTTATTGCTAAGGTTTGAGTAAATATGTTTCAATTAGGAATTTTAAACTAAAAAAAGTTTGAATAAAGGTGGGTGAGTAAAAATTTTATTTATTTCTAAAAGGCATGGCACGAGATATGACAGATAGCAGAAGTGGGAAGTCTATATATTGTAGTCATTCCATAGATAGAGAGCGAGATGCTATGCGTTGAAGCGACAAGACCGTAGATAGCACAGCGCGGTACGACGGAAACGATCCAGCGCCGGTAAATAGGTATACGACCACGCAGAATTATTAGACTAACTAGTAAGTAGCGTATGATGGATATCTCACATGAGTCTTAGAATGCGAGCTGTGTAGTCCGAGCAGGTTGAGTTGCGGCTCGGAGTGGCACTGGATGTCGCTGAGAGATATGATATATAGTCGAGAGTATTAGAATGGGCGGCGGTATCTAGGCCATCTGACAGATCTGGGGATTTAGGCTGACTAGTTGTGGATAGCGATGCTGAGGTAGTATCGATTTGATCATAATTTTAGGAGAATATTAATCTTGTTTTTGTTCCATTATTTTTCTGTATACATGAGAATCTTGAAGCCGGCCCAAATTAATTTCTTTAAGCTAATCACAGCTCAATATAGAGAAGTCAATCATATTAACCATTTTAGGTTATTTATGGGTGGTTCCATATCTTTTAGCTTTCTTTTCCAATCATTGCCAATCATCCAGACAATTATAATTAGAATTAAAACTCAAAGAGTCAAGTAAATTCTTGGGTCAACCATAAAAGTTCAGTTGAGTTAACTTTATCTACTTTAGCAGACTTTTTGAAAAGTTTATTCAGAAAAAAGATTAAGGCTCTATCGGAGGTAGGGCTAGAGAACCTATTGGATGTTATGATGTCACTCTTACGTTTAAAATGTTTCCTGGGTGCTTCTTATGTCATATTGCTATTGTTTATTGATAATGATAAACTAAGACTAGTGATACAATGGCCTGTAACTCTAGATAAATTATAACCTTAGAGCCTGAACCCAATGGTCACATATTTTTAGGGAATCACTAGGTTCCTATTTGGGGATTTTAACTTTAATCTAATATAGGGGGATAGTGTCGCATTATATCTCTATTGCTTCTTATATATTATCTTCTATTGACTTGACTAGACTATCTATCATGATGTGCGTACACTATTCTACGTATACTCATAGTTAGAGCAGAGGTGTCGATGTGTGACTCGTTGAACAGTACCTGATCACCTATCGATACGGCATCGAATCTTTGTGGGCGACGTCTCAGCTGTGGTGCAGAGTGTTATCATAGTGTGTATCAGGGCGCATCCAGTGTGATCACGGGGGATACTGTGAACTGATGATCGATCGAGGTTACTGACAGCGTCACCGGCAGGCGGCTGGTTCCCCCGGCGGTACAGAGTTTTCTTCATCTCTCATTTCGACCTCCGGTTTCTGGCTTCGTGTGGGTGAGAGAGAAGCGAGTGTGTTTAACCTGGACTTAGATCCGGAAAGATATGGGACGGAGAGATGGATCGTATCGCTAGTAGGTTCAGCAGAATTGCTCGTCTTGCGTGTTCTTTAGATGTTTTCAGGTCAGAAATTTTTATATTTTTTTATTAAATTGAAATTAATAATTATTTAACTATTTTAAAATTATTTTAAAAAGTGGACGAAAATATATGATGTATATTTTGGTGGCTTTTTAGAATTTTTAAGTATATGAGGATTTAATTAAAAAATATTTTTTTAAATTTATTATTTATTTTTTTTTTGAAAATTTTTGGTTATTTATTTAGTTGATTTATTTTAATTTTATTTTTGAAATAAATTTTATTTTTCTTAAAAAGATAGTTTAAATAAAATATTTGATACTAATTAACACATTTAATTCATTATAATTTTAATAGTTATATTTTTAATTAATTATTTATTTAAAAATAATTTTTTTTTAATTTAAATAATCATATTTTAATTTATTATTACTTTAACTAGTTTTTTTTAATTATCAATTAAAGATATAAATCTTTAAATAAACAAGTTTTAATTTATTTATTCAGTAACATGTTTTAAGATAAATTAAAAAAATATCTGTATCTATTTCATTTTGGCAGGATTCGGTCGCGATTGGGGAGCCCTTGTGCGTCGGTGGGGGGGGGCTGCGGGTGAAGAGTCTCAGGTTTTCGATTTGTCTCAGGGGAGAGACAAAGCGGGGGAGCAGGCGGGTTGGCGGCAGTCTCGGGTGCTCCGGGTGGTCTCACGCGTTGTGCGTTATTCCGCAGCTACGCGTTGGCGGATTCCGGCGCGACACTCGGTCTGGCGGGGCGCGGTCCGCGCGACGCATTCTTTGTGGTCTGCAGCTGGTTGGCTCACGACAGGGCGCGGTCTGGTGGGTACCTTCGGCAGCACCAGACTGCGCTAACGGTAGGCGCGAGCACGCGGTAGCTGCGGCAAAGATCGGGCGCTGAGGTAGCGGTCGTGGGTTGGGCTCGGTTCCGGCAGGAGGGGCCGGGATTTCCGGGATGGGCTTAAAGCCGAAGTGGCAGAGCCAGGATTATTTTTATCGTGCGGGGGCAGACAAATTTTTAATTTGAAAAATTTCGTCAAGATTTTTCATTTGACGCTGAAAATTGAAATAGAAATGTCAAATTTTTTAAAAATATCTAACTTAGCGTTTTCAGTCTAAATTTAAAAATAAAAAAATAATTAAAAATATTTTATAATGAGTAAATAAATATAAAAATGCTGTCTTATTAATATAAAAAATATAAAATTATAATTAGTATATTTAAGCTACTTAATTTAAATTTAAATATTGTAATATTTCTCTAGTCGTAATTTGTTGTGGATTAATTACATAATTTTTTCTATAAAGAAATTTGGATATTTAAATTAAATAATTTAACAAATTGATGAATGTTTTTATTTAAAAACTCTAAGTGAAGAAAAATAATTAAAAATGAAAAATAATAAATCAAAGAGATAAATATAAATGAAGAAAAAATTTTAAGATGAGTCTAATAAAATAAATAATAAAATGACGCTAAGTGAAAAAATTATCATAGCTCACTTCTCATGAGATAGAGAGAGAGAGGAAAGAATTCATCAAGTACAAATTGCCATTTTAACGAACAAGATAACAAAAATGCGAATGGAGAGGGCAGAGAGGAAGAGAGAGAGAGAGAGAAGGTTGCCATAAAAGTTAATTTCAGTCAATAGGGGACGGGGAAGGGGGGGGCACGTGCCCCCCTAGGTCCCCCATAAATCCTCCAATGGCTGGCCGCAGGGCTTTTTTTTTTTAAATAATCTGACTGGTGGTGTTATGACCATCGGAAAGCCGCGAATAATTGCCAGCCGGTAAACCGCCGGAATTTTATTTTTCCTGAACGCCGTTTTAACCTTCGGCTAAAATTAATACCGCCGGATAAATCTACAAACGCCCTGAAAAGGTTAATTTTCCGGCCGCATAAAAGCCGCCGGAGAAAAGGGTATGATTTTTCCTTGTAGTGAATCTACTCTCAATCTAGTTCAAATCTAATAAGAAATAAAGTAATTTTGATGGGTTTGAACTAGTCAACTAATACTAATCTATGCAGCTAGATATATTCATTTATAGTAAAAAAAAACAAATGAGTTAAAGTCCAGAGGAGTGCTAAAGATCTCACCAATTAGGTCATCAAATATATCGATAGGGGGTGGCGCAGTAAATGAATGATTATGATCACTTACATGGAAACATGCACTAGAGTTTTCGCGGACCATTTCCGGCGGCGACCACTTTTCGGCCCGGCGGCTTTTTTCGGCACTGTTCCGCGCCGGTTTTCTCCCCATGGAATTTTCCCAGCGGCTTTTTCCAATTTTTTCATCCGGTGCTTTTTAAAAAATTAAAGAAAAAATAAGAATAAATATTAAACTAATTTTAAATGAATTTAAAAATAATTATTAAAAGATTATATTAATGCTATTCTTAATTTAATTTCAATTTATTAAAAATTAATTAGTAGTTATTTTATTTATTAATATAATTTTTTTTAAATTAATTAGTTCCATTTTTTAATAATTCAGAAAAATTAATTAGTATTGTTAATAAACATTATGAAGTTGCTTAATTTATTTTAATCAATATGTACTTCTTATTTTTTAATTGAGATTTCTAGTTTAGTATGTATCTATTTTATTATAATACTTTATGTTGAAATAAATACTAATTTTTAATTTTTTTCTTTTTTCATTTATTATTAATTTTATTTAATATAATTTCAAATTTTTAGAGAATGAGCACTTAATTTTTTGAAGAGAATCATAATTTAAAATATACAAACTTAAGTGTCATTGTTAAAAAAAAAAACATATACTTTGTTTTTGCATTGCATGTAAATGGTTAAAGGACGTTATCATATGAAAGCTAAACTGGATGAGAGTTTCGAATCCCAACCGTTGTGGAGGCGCACGGCAGTGCGGCAGGACGGGGTAAGGTAAGCCGTCCGGGCCAGATGCGTACGGTGCCAAGGCAGGCACCTGGGCGGTCAGCGTGGATTATTTAGAAGGTCAGGACTGCAGGCGGGCAAGCT
>NW_021319800.1:3151768-3183014 GCF_001605985.2 Dendrobium catenatum
GGGCAGGCTGGGCGGTCGTCCGGGCTGTCGGGCACGGCGGGAATGCCAGCGGGCAGCGTGGGATTGAGGGGAAGCAGAGCTGCTGGGCTGGCGGGCAAGGAATTTTTTTTTTTAATTTGACCGGCGGTTTAAGATCGTCGGCAAGCCGCCGGAATAATTGGCCGCCGGAAAAACCGCCGGAATTCATTTTCCTACGCCGTTTTCACCGGCGGAATTTGAACCGCCGGAAAACCACCGGGAAATTACAAAACCGCCGGAAAATGCTCAATTTCCGCCGGAAAAGGCCGCTGGAAATAGGTGATTTTCCTGTAGTGAGAGAGACTTGAGTTTCTTTCTGTGAAAAATCATGGAAAGGGAAAAAACCACATGCTAGGCCCAACTAAAATTGCTCAACTAGTGATTATCATCAGTCATAAATGATACCCTTCATTTTGATTTATTGTAGTAAACTTATCACTACATGAAAATTGTCAATTTCCAGCAAAATTTCTCATGGTTTTTTGATGAATTATGATGAAATATTTCTGATTGATTTTTAGGCATATTTTTTGGCAGATTTGTTTCCGGCGAACTTTTCAGTGGATTTAATAATTTAAAAAAAAAATCATATATTTGTAATTAATAATTTTATACCTTCTTTTAATTAATTATAAATTTAATAATTTAGTTTAATTAATTAGTAATTTAATAAATCATGATAATTAATTGTTAATTCAATAACCTATTTTAATCATTAATTATTAAATAATTTAATAACTTATTTTAATTAATTACTAACTTTAATAATTTATTTTAATGTATTTTTAAGTAGTTTAAAAAGTTATTAAATTAATAATTAATTTATTATTAATTTAATAACTTATTTTAATTATTTATTAATTTTAATTTATTTTAAATTTTAATTTTCATATTGTTTTATTTAAATATAAAAGGGTAAGTTTTGAAACACATTTTCTTCCACAACAAAGTGGTTCAGTATTTGAAAAATAAGCAGGTTAACTATTCGAATTCAACAGGCAGCGTGGGCAGTCGGGCAACAAGGGAGGCTTGCGGGCAACACAAGCTGGTAGCTGTGACGGGGAGGCATGAGGGCATCAACCACAGGGTTATTTTTTTAAAATTGTTTTTTAGTTATTCCGGTGTTTTTTTTTTCGACATAAAATTTTTTTTACGCTCGATTTAGTGTCAAAAAATTTTTATCTAGTAATATGTGATTTTCCTATAGTGTACATTGTGTGGCATATTTTATATGATTAAATTATTTGCTTATTTGTTTGGGGCGTACTCTCTTGAGAGGTGGAGACCAGAGACCTAAAAATCTAGCATCAATTTTATTGTAATCGTTAGGAGTAAGAGTTAATGTCGAGAATGTGTACTGAATTTATGATAGCGTACTGATAAAAGCATATTTTATATGATTAAATTATTTGCTTATTTGTTTGGGGCGTACTCTCTTGAGAGGTGGAGACCAGAGACCTAAAAATCTAGCATCAATTTTATTGTAATCGTTAGGAGTAAGAGTTAATGTCGAGAATGTGTACTGAATTTATGATAGCATACTGATAAAAAAAATTATATATTCCAAACTACATCTACTTATGTGAATTAAAGCGACAAGTAGTGAACTGACACAATGGTTCAACAATGCCACCAAGTTAGACTGCGATGCTAGTTTAAATATTTTAGAATTCTATAAATAGAAAACCTAGTGTATATGTTAAAAGAAGGCCATGTTTTCCTATAAGATAAAGAAGGAGAAGCTCCAACAGCAAATTACATTAGCTAGAAATAACTTATCTTCAGTTCAGATTGATCATGATCTCCGAGTGAAGATGTCTAAGGGGTGTTGTACGATTCTTGTGCTTGGGTTGAATCAAGATGCTAGGTGGTGGTGAAAAGTTGGAGATTTGAAGAAAGATTGTGGAGGTTGAGATGGATTTGATGTTAGATAAGAGTCTTGATCATAACAATGACAATGAAAATTTCAAGACAAAAGATTTCTTGATTCTTGGGAAAATTATGGTATGAACTTGACTAATGGAAATTTGGTGATGATAAGTCCAGCTTCAGAAAAGCTTTCGAGGGTTATTATGGTGGAGGACAAGTTGAAGTCAAATGTTGGTCTCAGTGGAGCATGGGATTGAGACAAGCATGGTGTTGGCATTACGTAGGGCTCGGTGCGTAGATGGATACGCATAGGGTGTGGTCAAAAGTTAGACGTACAATATAAATGCAAGGCATGAGTGTGGGCCTTAAGGCATAGGGCGTGCATGAAGCGCACCGTGCGGGTGGACGCATAAAGTGTAAAAGCAAGATGCACATGCTGTGTGGTGTTAACCTTTTGGTGGAGGCTATTGGCGGGGAAGACCGGCATGGTTGTTCTTTGTGGATAATAGATATCTTTTTTGTTGTTTAAATCTAGGACCAAGGTGGACTCTATTGGACATTTGTCCTAGATTTAGGATTGTACTTTCATTAGATTCTTGAATGGATTGTACTTTCATTATTGTAGCATTTTGAGTATATATATAGAGGCTATAAGTTGTAATAGAGGTTATGGTTAAGAAATAAAAATTTTGAGTTTTGCTACTCTCCTTCTCACCCTCCTCCTATCCCAAGAAGCTCAAGAAGAAAGGGCTTTTTTCTCATTGAAGATGCAAACAGGCTGTAATGGATCTTTTAGGAAATATTTGTTGAAAATATAAACCAAAATTAATTACCAAATATTTTGTGTATTTAGGAAATTGTATGGAATAAATATTTAGAATATGAAATAACTTTTGGTCAATTGTACGTAGTTGAACTTTATCATTGAAATATCTAGATTATGCTTCTAGAATGATCTTTGTACAAGCATAAAAAGCCTTCAGTCTTGTCATTTTGATGTAAGATAAAACTAAATCTAATTGAATTCCTCTTCGTCTTTTTTCATATACTCTTCCACTCTTTCAAATAATTTTTCTCTAATAAGTAGTTTCAAAGCCAAGTTCGATAGTAAGTAGTAGTATGAATCTACAAGTGCCTTCTCTCACAAATAAGAATTATGAGAATTGGAGTCTTCAAATGAAGGAATAATTTGGTTTGCAAGATATTTGGGATATAGTTGAGAAAGGCTATGTCGAGCATCAAGATGAAGCAACATTATCAACAGCCCAAATGGAACTGTTGAAAGAAAGTAGAAAGAATGATAAGAAAGCACTCTTTTTCATTTATCAAGCACTAGATGAGGCAAACTTTGAGAAAGTATCCAGCGTATCTACCTCTAAGAAAGCATGGGAGATACTTCAAGTTGCATATAAAGGCATAAATAAGATAAAGAAGATTTGACTTCAAACTTTTTGAGTCGAATTTGAGGCACTTCAAATGAACGAAGCACAAAGTATGGAGGACTATTTCACAAGAGTCTTGACTATCATCAATCAACTACAATGGTATGGAGAAAAATTAGAAGATATTCGAGTGATAAAAAAAATTCTATGCCCAATAAATGATAAGTTTGAGCATATTTTCGTATCTATTAATGAAGCTAAAGATTTAGAGAAAATGAATTTTGATGAACTAATGGACTCTTTAATGGCTTATGAGCAAAGAAAAAATAAGAAAAAATAGTATACTATTGAACAAGTTCTCCAATTAAAGCTCTCATTGAAAGGTGACAAAGAAGACAAAAAAAAATGATGATAATTCAAATGATCAAGACATTTATGGACAAGGCTGTGGTTAAGCCTGAGGTCATGGTCATGGCTTTGGAAGAGGCTGAGGACGTGGTGGATATCAAAGAAATAATGAAGAAAGTCATAACTCAAGAAGTGAAAAGTGGAAGAAAGAGCAAAAATATCAAAGGACAAAAAATTTCATGTTCGTTGTTATATTTGCATGAAATTTGGTCATTATGCTCCGAATATTATCATAATCAAGAGAAAGCTAACCATGTTAAAGAGAAGGAAGAGGATCTAGTTTTATTATTAGCATTGAAAGGAGAAGAAGATGAAAAAGGAAACAATTGGTATTTAGATACTGGAGCAAATAATCATATGTGTAGGGATAAAAATATGTTCATAGAAATGGAGGCGATGGAGAGTCAAATTTATTTTGGCAACTCTTCAAAAATTTTGGTAAAAGGAAAAGAGAAAATCCTTATTTTTCTTAAAGATGGAACCCATCATTTTATTTCTAAAGTTTATTATATTTCAGATATAAAAAACAATATTTCAAGCTTGGGGCAAATAATTGAGAAAGAATTTGACATTCATATGATGGATAAAAAAGCTCACAATAAAAAATAATTCAAAAAATTTAATTGCAAAAGTAAAGATGACAAGAAATAAAATGTTTATTCTTAATATAAAAAAACAAGTAATGAAATGCTTAAAGACATGTGTGAAAGATCCATCATAGCTTTGGCATATGAGGCTTTGGCATTTAAATTTTGGAGATCTAAATAATATGTCGAGAAAAGAAATGGTGCATGGGTTACTAGATATTAATTATCTAAATCACTACATGAAAATCACTCATTACCGACGGCTTTCTGACGGTTCATTTTTTGGCGGCTTTCTAGCGCTTTTCTGACGGAAGACAAAGACATAAGTTTTCCGATGGAATTTTCCTACAGCTTTTCCAATTTTTTGGCTGCTTTTAAATAATTTAATTAAAATGATTAAAATTTTAACTATTTAAATAATTTAATAAAAAACATTAAAATTTTAACTATAAAATGATTTTAAAAAAATGATTAATAATATTAACTATTTCCTTAATTTAGCAGGCTGTGGGCGTGAACGGGCCATAGGCGCGATCGGGCGAGCTCAGGATCGGGAACGGGCCACGGGCGCGGTCAGGTTGGGCTGCAGTAGTCCTTGTCTCGGGCATGAGGGCTGGATTTTTTTTTTTAAATTTTCTAGTGGCTTATTTCTTTCGGAAAGCCATTGGAAATATTTTTCCTACGTGTGTTTTACCGGTGGCAAAATTTCCGCCAGAAAACCGTCGATAAATTCAAAAATTGCTAGAAAATGATCAATTTCTGCCGAAAATTTTTGTTGATAATAGATGAATTTCCATTAGTGAATCAAATTTGTGAAGGATTTTTGTATTTGAAAAACAACCTAGAAAAAGTTTTCCAAATGAATTAAACTTTAGAACGAAGAACCTCTTCAATTAATCCACACGGATGTATACAGCTTATGGACCCATTGCTCCAACATCTTTTGGCAAGCATCGATATTTTTTAAATTTTATTAATGGTTATTCAAGAAAAAAACATGGGTTGTTTTTAAAGAGAAATCAGAATCTTTCATTATGTTTAAGAAGTTCAAAGAGAGTATAGAAAAAGAAAGTGGATTTTTAATAAAATCCATCAGATCAGGTCGAGGAGGCAAATTTACGTCAAAAGTATTCAAAGAATATTGTGAACAGCATGACATTCGACATTAATTAACAACACCTTTTTCACCCCAATAAAAGGAGTAGTAGAGAAAAAATTGCACTATTCTTAATATGGTACAAAGCATGATCAAAAGCAAGAATATTCCTAAAGAAATTTGCTGAGGCGGTGACATGTGCTGTCTATACGCTCAATCGGTGCTCAACTTCAAGCTTACAGGATATGACACCAAAGAAGCATGTACATGAAGAAAGCCAAATATATTTCATTTGAAGGTGTTTAGGAGCATTGCATATGCACATGTCCCTAAACAAAGAAGGACTATGTTGGTGATTGAAGCTCCAAGCTCATCTTCAATGGGTATCAATCTAAATCTTATAAACTATTTGATCCTAAAACTTCAAAAATTATTTTTAGCAGGGATATAGAGTTTGATGAAGGAGCATTGGATTGGCTTAAAGACACTAAAATATAAGAGTAAGTACATGTGAAATTACAAGATGAAGACTAATTATTTACAAATTTGTAAGATTCATATTCTCCAAATACTCAGAAGGTAATCAAATACAAAGGAAGACAAGAAATTTAAGAGAGATTTATGAGGTAACTAACGAGCTTCATTTTATCTGCTTACCTGCTAATAATGAACCATTGGAATTTGAAGAAGCCATAAAAGATGAAAGATGGAGATGTGCTATAGATGAAGAGATTGAATATCTAGTAAAGAATGCACATGGGAGCTCATAACTTTACTAAAAGGACATAAAGCTATTGATGTAAAATGGGTTTACAAAATTAAAGAAAATTGCAGAAGGAGAAATAGAAAAGTATAAGGCACGACTAGTAGCAAAAAGATACAAGCAAAAAAAAGACATTGACTACAATGAGGTATTTGCTACTGTGATTCATTTGAAAACTATTCATTTAATTATTTTTCTTAATTCACAAAATAATTGGTCTATTTATCAAATGGGTGGTAAATCTGCATTTTTAAATGGAGTCATTGAAAAAGAAGTATATGTCGAACAACCATTGTGATATATTAAAAAAGGGCATGAATAAAAAATTTATTAATTAAAAAATGCTTTATATGAGTTAAAATAAGCTCTAAGAGCATGGAATGCAAGAATTGATTCATACTTCAAACAAAATAATTATATCAAATGCCATTATGAGAATGCTCTTATGTGAAGAAATATAATAATGGAGATATATTACTTGTTTGTTTATATGTGAATGATCTTATTTTTACTGGAAATAATCCTTTTTTATTCAAAAAGTTTAAGCAAACTATGGTAAAAGAATTTGAGATGACAAATTTCGTACTCATGTCATTTTTTCTTGGAATTAAAATAAGCAAAATAAAGAAAGAATTTTTATCACACAAGAAATATATAAAAAAAAAGTTATAAAGAAATTCAACATGAAGAATTGTAATCCAGTAAACACTTCAATGGAATGTGGAATCAAACTATCAAAGAAAGAAGAAGGAAAGATAGTAGGTCCAACTATATTAAAAAATTTGACCGGAAGCCTCAGATATCTAGCAATTACAAGACCAGTCATTCTATATGCACTCGAAATTGTTAGCTGCTATATGGAAAATCTCACTGAGACACACTTGAAGGCAGCCAAGAGAATTCTTTGATATATTAAAGGTACACAAAATCATGGACTTTTATATTCTCATTTTAACAAATTTCAACTTTCAGGATATTCCGATAGTGATAGGGCTGGAGATCAAGATGATAGAAAAACTACAAGCGAATTTTTATTTTAAATGAGTAACACTAAATTCTCATGGAGCATACAAAAAAAACCAATTGTTGCTCTCTCTACTTATGAAGATGAATATGTTGATGCATCATCATGTGTATGTCATACAATATGGCTGAGGAAACTATTGAAAGAAATTGGATATTCTCAAGTTGAAGCTACAAAAATCTATGTTGATAATAAATCAATAATATCATTATAAAAAAATCCAATTTATCATAAGAGAAGCAAACATATTGATATTCATTTTAATTATATAAGAGATCAGATTAAAGATAAAGAAGTTCAAGTGGAGTATGTGAAATCTGAAATTCAAATTGCATATATTTTCACATAACCATTAACTGCAGAACAGTTCATAAAATTAAAGATACTTCTTGGAGTGGTTGATAAAAATTATTTGGTTTAAGGGAGAGTGTTGAAAATATAAACCAAAATTAATTACCAAATATTTTGTATATCTAGGAAATTGAATGGAAGAAATATCTAGAATATGAAATAACTTTTGGTGGTTGGTAGTTAAACTTTTATTATGAAAATCTCTAGATTGTGTTTCTAGAATGATCTTTATACAAGTATAAAAAGGCCTTTAGCCTTGTCATTTTGATGTAAGAGAAAAAGAAATCTAATAGAAATTCCTCTTCTTTTGTCATATCCTCTTCCACTCTTCCAAATATTTTTTTCTCTAACAATATTGTCCTTCCTCCCTACTAGGTGTTTTTGCTTATGAAATTTATGTTGCTGAAGTAGGGCTTGATTCGGATTTGGTGAACTAAAACCTCCTCAATCACAAATTTTATTAAAACCTCAAGTGACTTTTGGAACAATTTAAGGAGCTGATTAGGGAGCTAATTGTGCCTTAGGAGATGAGGTGATCACTCCTAATGGGGTGAACATGCCAACTCAAGTTAATGATGTTTTGTTATAAAATAAGGGTTTTATAAGAGTGCGGCCGAAAGGAAGTGTGAACACACAAGAAAAGAGCTTGGATCCTCCCCTATATTTCTGTTCACTTTTTAGCCTGTGGGCATTTTATTTGATTACAGCTCGGTACTTTAAACTTTGCTTGGACTTCAACTCCTGATTTATGATGGCGGGTTTAGTGGATTTTTTTATTTATCTCAGCTTGGATTTGACTGTTTGTGGTTTTATTTTCTGATCAAAGGACAGAATTTTGATTAATTGCTGTTTGTTTGGACGGTTCTATTCTTGAAAGTTCAGCTTAATTTGTCTAAATGAACAGTACTAATTGTTCCCCATCACATCTTCTGCAGTCCCCACAGATTTTTAAAGATAACTATTTTTTTTCCATATTAGTATTTCCTTAGCTGACCTATTTGCTGCAGTATTCTTCCTCAACTCATGCGATCAGTATAAGCTGGAATTTGTATATATATTGTCTTTGCTTGTGGAAGCTTGTTAGTGAATCCTTGTTTCAGGTTGCTTGTGGGGAACCTGCTGTTGAATTTTGTTTGATATTCTCTGGTCTGGCAATTATGGATTACAGCTGATTTTTTTTGCCATACCAAACTTTCCTCGTGGAAAATATTAGCTAAGTATTTTTGTATAGATCTTAAAGCATCTCACTTTGATTTGATTTTTTTTTTTTTAATTATGGTGAATTTACCCACTTTCATAAAATGAAAAAAGATATAAGAAGCCTACACATGGGGCAGATCTAAAGGTTGCAAACAACAATCTCAAAAAAAGCTGAAAATAGCAGAAAAATATAAGAGAAGAGGCAAAGAGCCAAAAAGATTAAGGAAAAGGCCAAAACTTTCCGCAGAAAATGCCCACATTGGATAAGCCCGATCCAGTTCCTGCCAAGGGCCCATGACTAGTAAGTGAGCTGAGTCGGCTCGAGCTCAAGTTGCTTATAGTCTCGCGAGCCGAGCTTATTGAGCTCAAGAGTCGAGCTCAAGCTCAAGCTCAAACTAGGTTCAGTAAATGAGTTCGAGTTCTAACTTGAGCTGGCTTGGCTCAAGAGCTCGCTAGCCGGCTTGAATAATTATTAATATTTTTTAAATAAATTTATTTTATTAATATAATTTAAATATTTTAAAAAATAATAATAATTACCACCTTAGCTTTATTTAAATGTTAAACATTTCATCTATTTTTCTAAATCCTTCCTAAGTTTTAAAAATCCCGCTTAAGTTTTAAGAATAAGTCTAAATTTAAAAAATCCCGCCTAATTTTAAAAAATCATGCCCATAGCTAGCGAGTTGGCTCGAGCTTATTTACAGTGAGACGAGCTCGAATTCGAACCCCCTTTCAAACTGACTAGCCGAGCGAGATAAGGCCTAAACTCGACTTGTTTATACCCCTACCCATGACTAAGGACCCTCCATTGGAGACAACAACCAAAAATTATATCGAGGAAAGCGTATGAAATAAATTTTATGCATTTTTTTATATATTATACTCGTTTCAAAATAAATTACAAAGCACATCTTATTCTAATGGTTGTAAGTTTAGAACTCCCTTTATATTCATGAATCATGAGATCCAGGCCTACCACATATATATAGATAGAGAGATAAATATAATTTATTTGTGATTAAATTCGCTAAAGAAAAAATTAATGATTCAATGGCTATCGAACTCTTATAACTGCAAAGATATGGTAAAATTTTTGTCTTCTGCATTTGGTGAAGTATCTTCTTTGCTTTCTTTCTTTCTTTCTGATTGTTGACAGTTGGACAGATTTGTTTCTTTCAGCATATTTGTGGGATTTATTTCGGGGTTTTGATGTTTTTTCTGCTGTTCACTTTCTCAAAATCGCATGGGCTCCTTCTGGAATTTTACATCTGCAAGTGGGCTCTTGCTTGTCTTGCTGTTCTTCATTTTCAGCAGAACTAACTCAGCAACATAATTGAAAATATTTTAGCTCTAGATTCGCTTTTGTGAATTTATTTTGAGATGAGTGTAATATTCCTCCTTCGGCTATTCTTTTTCAGCTGAATTATTTCAGTATTTGAATTGAAAAAAAAAATTGTCAGATGAATTATAAAAAGTAAAAATTGCTTTGAGACAATATAATATATAGAGAATCAATGAAAATTTGTATTATATTTATTTAGAATAATTAAAATTACAACAGAACGTTCTGAACTTTTTGATTTTATACGCTTTCTGGTCTGCCTAACTAAGTTGGCATGTTGCAGCATGGGATAAATTTAATGCAGGATACTCAGAATCAAGCTTCTTAATAAACACGTCTCCTACAGCATCTTTTCTAGGCTGAATTCTGCCTCACGTCTAGGAGAAATTATTACGTGCGGAATTGAGATGTAGCTCATATTCGACTCAAATGAGATTGTGCCACATCGTCTATACATAATAGTGTGTAAAACATGTATGCTATGTATAAGTTATACAGATTATGTACAGACAACGTGGCACAATCTCGTTGGAATCCTAATAATTCTTACAGACAACGTGGCACAATCTCGTTGGAATCCTAATATTTTCTCCAAGTTCTAGAAGGTAGTTCTGTTAGGTTTTGCAGTTCATTTGATGTGTTGGATGGTGGATGATTCTTCAGAAGCATTCCAAACGGCCTACAGGCTTAGGGGATTCTCAGGAATTTTCTTTAGCATAATATATATATATATATATATATACACTACCAAAAAACAAGTCCTATCGCAGCGCTTTTTTGCACCGGTTTTAAGAACCGCTTACAAAACCATGTTTTGCATCATAAATTGGAATTCCATTGCACCGGTTAAAACCACCGGCAAAGCCCATCCGATACTTTAAGATACCCGAAGCCCTAATTCCTCTCTTCGCTCTACGCTTGCACGATCAAGACCGAATCCAGCTGCGACGACGAAAATCTTCTCCTCTTGCGAATCCCGGCCGACCGTCCCTTCGATCCTTATCACCGTGAGTCTCTTCCCCTTCATCCTCTTCTTCTCTTTTTATTCTCATTGTTATTCTTCATATTCTTCTCCCTTTTCTTCATATTCTTCATTTGCATTCCTTAGGGTTTAGGTTAATCACAACAGTAGCTTAGCCGTTGGTTTTTAAAAATGAAATGCAAAGCCTTCTTATACATTTAGGATGCAATCTTTTTATAAAAAAACAAAAATATAAATTTTCCCTAACACCACAAAACTTCTTCCCTTCAATCAAAGTTAACTTTTGCACAAAGGAGATAATCTTTCACGAGTTTGTTCCGTATGAGGAATTTTATTTTAAAATCTAATTTAAAAGTCATTTTTTAATAAAAATTTTCATTGCTTTATTTTGTTATTGATTTCATATATATCAACTTCACATATCAATTTCATTTTCAATTTCATTTTGTTATTGATTTCATCACAGATTACAATTATGGAAAATTAATAGGATGCACAAAGATGGGACATGGTCATCTGAGGACGCTATACAGCGATGGGTACATATATATAGTTATTACAATTTTTTTTTATAAATCCATTTTTCAATATATTTAACTATATGTTTTTGAACTGTAGATGCAGGCATGCAATCTTCTTGCTGAAGAAGGGCTTACACCTGAAGAATGAAATATTGAAGCTAATGAGAGAGTTTTTGCTGTAGTTATGGGACCAGAACGTTTAGGTCGAGTTCGTACCCAGTGATTTGGTGTTACGCCGACTAGATACTTTCCTCAAAGCAAAAATGAAGAAGGTAGTGGTAGCGGTAGCAGTTTTGGACAGATAGCTAGTCTTAGAGAGGAGTTCATATCATTTCATGATAATCAGGCGAGAGAATTTGGCTCATTTCGTGATGAGATGAGACAGTTTGTGCAAGAAATTCAAAGGAATCATCCACCCCATGGAGGATCAGAAATGGTATAATTTTTTTTTTTTTAAGTTCAATGTAAATTGCTTGATTATTATTATCTCATTCTCTTTATATTATTTTCAGGATGGAAATGACAATTTATCTGATGCCTGAGAGTCTGCTTATGAGCACTAGTATTAGATGTGATGCTTTTGGTTATGTGGATATTTTATGTAATTTCAAACTTTTGTTGTTTTGATTTTGAAATGTAAAATTGTTATTTTGTGTTCATTTCCAAGTTATATATAAGAAATAGTGTTCCCTAGTAATCTTTCTTAAGTTTGACTTGGCATTTAGTGATTTCTTATTGTTGAAATACTCATCATACTCAAAGCGGCCCAACTATTTTATCATACATGTGGTAAGTTTTATTACTTGTACAACAATGTATAAGAAAAGTTCCAAATACAAATCTTTTCCAGCAATAAGATAAAATGAATGGAATAGTAATTTTCTCATTCTTATTATTGTTATTGTTATGACTTTTACTTTAGGCTTTTATATATTAACACTCTTGACTACCATTCAACGTCATGCTTTACCAAGGAAGAATTCTATGTTGTTTGTTGCAGGTCTATTTGCGGTCACAGTTGGCTAACCAACTTAGCTCTAGGGTGAACGGCAAGGTTTCACAATTAAAAAAAAAAATTCTGGACTTTAGTGGCGGTTATACCTGCCACTAGAGCCCAAAAAACCGCCGCAAATATGGCAATCAGGTCGATTTCGATTACATTTATCGCGCTTATAACCGCCATGATTCTATATATTTGCAGCGGCTATAACCGCTACAAAAATATGCATGCTGTAAATAGCTTCCCCGCCGGTCTTCGAACTGCTGCGGAATGCCGTTGCAGCGCATTACAAACACAGCGGTTATGTAGCAGTTCTACGACCGCTGCAAAGAAAATAGTGGCGGGTATAACCGCCGGGAAAGGTGAAAAATTATGCTGCGAAAACCCTATTTTTTGGTAGTGTTATATATATATATATATATGCTTTTGTAAGAAATGATCAAATATATAGTAAAAAAAACCGTAGAGACTTAAAATGACATATTTGGAATTTCTACATTATTTGATTAATTTTAAATCATAATTTTAATAATTAGAAGTAACTATTAAATAAGATTATAAAAGTATAACAATTTTCAAAAATTTTTGAAAATAATGAAATAGTTGGGTTTATGAATTCAATATTTATGAGTGTGTGATATTTCATAAAAAAATCATAAAAATTTTAATTTTTTTTTAAAATATAACTTCAATTTGGCACTTTTATATTATTTGCTTGATTTTAAAACACTTAAAATCATACATTTTTTTTAATATATCTTAAATTTGGCACTTTTATATCATTTGCTTAATTTTAAAACACTTTAATGATTAGAAATGATAATTAAATGGGACAAAATAAAACTTAAGTTCTGACGGTTTTCCCATGGTTTTCTGATGGTTTTCGGGTGATCAATTTTCTGGCGGTTTTCTGACGATCAATTTTTCCATGGTTTACCATCTCATTTAGAATGTTAGAATATATTAAAATAGATCAGTTTGCTATCCTATTACTAGAGTCAAGAGGAGATGTAATATCAAAATTAATAATGCAAATAACATGACGAGAGACGAGCAAAAGGGAAACTAAAAGCCGTGCTCGAGGTCGCAAGTCATGAGAGAGGAGCAAAGGGGAATCGAAGTAGGCCATTTGGGTCGAGGGAAAGTAAGCCATTTGAGAGCGGTCTCCGTTTTGGCCTATGATATGATATGATATTGTAGCTAGAGTAAAATTTTTTATAAGAAAGTTATTATAAAAATTAGTAAGAAAACAATTCTGAACAAAGCCTAAAGTATATTCTTGTATTTTAAATCATAGAATTATTGTGTCTTATTTTTTATGAAAATAATGCTAATTTTCTTATGTAATTACTGATCCTTCACATATAAATTTGCTTTAAAATCCATTCAACACATAAAAAAATTCAATTAAAATATATATTATACATATCTCAAAATATATACAATACTTTTAAGATCCATTTTGACAAAAAAATGATCAATAAATTATGTAACTATTTTTTTTTTTTTTTGAATATATTACATACAGTAAAAATCATGGAGGAATAATTATAATTTGTACCTCAAGCTCTTAATTTTCTTATAAAAAAATTGCTTTAATCTCTTATATCACTTGTAGCCAAGAAATAAAATTTTTTTTAGGGGGGCTCAAATATAGGTAAAATTTATTTTCATCATAAATATAATATTTTATTATTGCACGGTCATTTTTTTGAAATAAAATAAACGTAAACCTCTTATGATTATGTGGATATATAGGCCAAATATTGTGCTTTCTATGCCTTTTTCTAAGAGAGAATAAGCTGTAGCCATTAATCCATAGGTGATTCACAAAAATACTTTATAGCCTAAATCCTGAAAATATTAGATAAACCTTTAAATTAAGGATAAATAAATTTGCAATTCTTTCTTCAACTTATATCTTGCTTGATTTTATGATTTAAATTTGCTTATGAGGTAGTCTAACATGATATAGGATGTATTTGTTATTTTTTGTGATCTTGATAGGATTCTAAGGCCTGTCCAATTAGTTTGACTCTTATGGTTAAACTATCCATATTTTCTCAGATGTATATATATGTATATATATGTATATATATGTATATATATGTATATATTATTTTGATTTAGTAAGTAAAATTTATTGTTAAAACTTAACACACATACTACTTTTTTTGTGTTTTTTCTAATGCTTCATATGTTAATTTTTTTTTATTTTTTAAATAATTTTTTAAAAAAAGTTTGAATTAAAAATTTTTGCACTATAAAGTTACTTTAGAAAGCAATAAAAATGTAGTCCCAAATGAAACTTAAAATAATTGAAAAAAATATAATGAAATAATAATACAATAAATTTTAAATAAGAAGCCTTAGATGAAAAGATTGTAGTCGATTTTTTTAATTATGAGTTTTAATATCCATATATATTTTATTATGTATCTTACAATTTTAATAAAAACTTTAAAACCGTTAGGGTAGATCCAAAATTTTTGGATTAAAAATATTACGTACAATTTTAATTTTTTTTTTATTTTATGCCTCCACTAAAAAAAGTTTCTTGCTTTGCCACTCAATGTGATGTGTTAATGTGTTGTTGTCAGGGGCGAAGCCATGATTTTATTCATGTGGGGGCACAAATCATTGAAATAAAAATAAAAAAAACAATATAAACTTAGACTAGCAGCTCATGCTAGGCTAAACAAAATGTCTGAACAAGGAATATTCACAAAGTTGATCAAATAATAGTTAGGAATAATGAAAGCTTGAGCTACTTTTATATGTTTAAATTCCTTCAAGTTACTCACTTTTCCATCTTATCAAAATTCAATTTTCATCATTAATTTCATAAAAATATGTTCAATAATTGGCTTGTTTTTCTTAACCATTTTCGTGGTTGTGTACAATTTACATTCAAATTGAATTATTTCTGCGTAACTTCCAAATGCTGCGTATTTATGCAATGAAATAGCTTTTTGTTTCATCTTTAAAAAGTGGCGTATCTATTCATGAAGTTTTTCCTACAGTTAGGGTGGAGTGATTGGTGTATGTAGCCTTGTTCTTGTATTTGCAAGGAAACATATCCAAGACTTGAGAGGTAACTGCATGGGCGGATGTAGTGTGGGGGCACTGCGGGCACGTGCCCCCACTAGCCCACCGAGTTAGTTAAGTTTTGGTGATACTGCATCTAATTGATTTCATTTATTTATGCATTAATTAGAGAATAAATCAAATAGAATTTTTTACTTTTTTTTTTCATCCTAATATGCGATCTCTATCCGGCTATCCCGCTCCCAAAGTTATGCGATTCTCTAAGCACGCGGAAGCGGAACCGAAGTGACAAAGTCCAAACGCTCTCGTCATGCAAGATGCCTCACTCTAGTGGCTCTCTTCTTGCTCAAACCGCCAAACGTCGGACAGTCGTCGGTCACGCCCAATTGCCATCGTGGTGCGTGACTATCGTGGGTTGGCTTGGCCAATTGTTCTCTTCCAGTTTCTAAGCCAAAAAGCCGCCTAGCACAGTCGACGTTGGCCCGTGAATATAGCCGCCTATGCACTTTCAACTCTGCGAGTTCTTTTGGTGCCATCCTGTACGGAGTTTTTGATATTGGACTTGTACCTGGAAATATATCAATACATAACTCAACATCTCTATCCGGAGGTAAACCAACCAACTCATCAGTGAATACATTCGAAAAATCTCATACAACCGGGATATCAAAAATAGAACCCGCATCTATATTCACATCCCGTATTGAGGCCAGAAAAACCATACAACACTTCTTCCACAATCTTCTTACTTTCAACACAGAAATCAAATAGGATAAAACCCCTCTTAATCCTTGGAATACACACCTTTCACCGTCCATAAACAATGTAACTTGCTTTTTTAGACAATCAATCTAAGTCTCATACAGACTCAACCAATTTATCCCCAAAATAACATCATATGAAGAAATTGATAGTAAAATCAAACATGCCTTCCACTTCTTACAAGAAATCTCAATCTCACATACACAAAACTTCCGGGCTATCAAATTATTTTCAGCAGCAAAATAATATAAAGCGAAACAGGTAACGTAACAGAATCCAGTTGCAAAACATCAAAACAACGCTCGAAAATAAACAAATGAATAGCTCCAGAATCAAACAAAACATGATAGGGATGCTCAGAAATGTAAACCGTACTTGTCACCACATCTGGAGCATCTCGAGCTTCTTGCTGATTCAAACTGTACACACGTGACTGAATTGGAGCTAGAGCTACAAAACTACTAAGCTCCCTCAAATTACTACGAGGTGGTCTCCTAGCCACATAACCCGAGCCACCAGCTATACCAGATGATCCTTTAGAAACAGTACGATGAGGAACTATCCTCGGCCTTCTCGCCGGTCTAACAAAGCTCTCTAATATGTACTCAGATCGTTGATCAAATCCAACTTGTGGACACTTTGCAATTCCATGTTCTTGCTGACCACATCTGAAACACTGATCAGTCATCCTAAAGCACTGCCAAAATGTTGCCTTCCACAAGTCTGACACACAAGTGCCTTACTGACTGAACCAGAACTGGTTACACTGCCACTGCCAGCTGAAACTATATTAGACACTGATTGTCCACTCCTCTTGGAATCTCTAGATACAAATCTATTTTTCTTCCTAGAAAAACTACTACCAGATGCATCTCCACTGAATCTCTTTCTACTAGCAGTCCACCGCTGATGAGTAGCCATTAGATCATTCTCTATCAATCGGGCTCTCTCTACAAGATCAGGAAAATCAAAAATATGAAATGGTACAAGGGGCTACCTCAGACTATCTCGAAGTCCCCTCAGAAATCTATAATACTTTTCTACAGAAGTACTAACTAACTGAGGAGCATATATGGCTAAAGTAGTGAATTGATCTGTTTCATATTGCATAACTGTCTTGCTCCCCTGAACTAATCTCAGAAAAGTCTCCTACATTTGTTGTATTGTAGAAGGGGGTACAAATCAAGATCTGAACACTTCAGAAAATTCTTCCTATGTAATCAGAAAGTTTAACTTACCCTGAAATTTCTCT
This sequence comes from Dendrobium catenatum, assembly GCF_001605985.2. Classification (NCBI taxonomy): domain Eukaryota; kingdom Viridiplantae; phylum Streptophyta; class Magnoliopsida; order Asparagales; family Orchidaceae; genus Dendrobium; species Dendrobium catenatum. The sequence goes on from NW_021319800.1 coordinate 3,169,377, forward strand.
TCCTACTAGCCCATCCACCAGTGCTCCGCTTCACCATCCAACAGAAAAATTGCTAATGGTACATTTCTATTAGGGGAACACTGCATACCATCAAATGTCTTTTCCAACCCCCTCAACCAATCCTCTACTGCTCTGGGCTCAACAGTGCCCTCAAATCTCGAAGGATTCAATCTCAAAAACATTTGTAGATGTCTATCTACATCTTCAGATCTAACAATAAAAAACTCTATTATGCGTCTTGCTCATCATCTGAGCAACCAACATAGCAAACTGTGAAACTGTATCTGAACCAACTATTAGGATAAAACTATTCACAGGAGCTGCCTGACTAGCACTCTGCCCATCAGTCATATCTGGGTCTGGCAGATCCATAATCACACAGAAAGCAACTAGGCACATAAAGCAAAATAATGAAAACCAAGATAGATTGAAACTGCCCCACCAAACTACAAATCAATTCCTATAGCTCTATCTTACAATCCAAAATCCAAATCTACTGCTCTGATACAACTAAAGTCTGTCACGAACCAACCCTATCGGAATGAATCCTATCGCGTCGGGTCACGACGGATGAATTCAGGATCTAGCTTTGGAATTTATTTTCAAACTTTCTTCCCATAATCAGACATACAAAAATATAGAGCTACTAAAACATCCAAATATACAAAAAAGCTCATCCAATATTTTCTTCTTTCTTTCATCAAAATAATCATATACATTACAGTGCATGACTATAAATAGAAAGTACAGAATAGAACAAAAAAGTCATGATTGTACAAAAATCAAAATGACAAAAATATCTAATCTCAGATTAGATATAGAACGGCTAGTCCAAAACCTCCTTTCCTTTTCCAAAACCTAAAAATCATGAAGATAACCACAGTGAGCTAACAGCTCAGCAAGACTACACTAACCAATCAAAATCTCCAGAAACCCTCATATAAAATACTCACAAAAAGCTTTAAAATAGTTTGTTCAAATAGCCGTACATAATTCAGATAATCATATAGAAATCATGTAATCAGACAGAATGTAGATATTTATACAGAACAGAACAGGTAAGATAACAGACTTCAGATATTCACACAGAACAGATAATCAGATGAAAATTGAATAAAAGATACAGAAAAACTGAATCAAATTCATATCACAAAATCGTATAAATCACAAATCACATTCTTCAAATCATATATCAAATCGCATATCAGATCACATATTCCTGACTCAAACAGAATCTCAAAAGATTCTGGCCCCTTATGCCTCTCTTTCCTGACACAGACAAAATCTCAAAGGATTCTAACCCCTTATGCCTCCCTTTGTGCTTACAGCACAAGAATATATCAGATATACAGAACTATAAGATCAGAATTCATTTTCATATTCCCTAACACAGATAGAATCTCAAAGAATTCCGGCCCCCTTATAACTCCCTTCTGATATCATTCAAATCACATCAACGTCAAATTATATTAGATTCAGAGAAATGAGATTCGTATCAGAAAATCCTTAGAGAGTATTATGGCAGACAACAGAAATTCAACAGATCAAAAATCACAGTTTCAAAAAATTATCAAATTACTAGATATCGTGTAAAACATCATTTTAAGACTTTTCTTGTATTGAAGAAATATTTTTCAACTTCCTGAAAATTTTCTATTCGATAAAAACTCTACAAAATTCAAAATACCAGATGAAAACTTTCCAGAAAATACTCAAAACATGCAAAAATATCATTGTTACAACATGCCAAAAGTTACGCGGTAAAAGTTTTACCGGTGCAAATATATACCCATTTTTCGCTAACGGAAATAAAATCTTAAGAAGAAAATCCGTCAAAAATCATATTTCTGAAAATTAAGAAAGGCATAATGTGCCTTACTTCGAGTCAGTCAACTTTCCCAACTACCGCGACGGACGAAAATGGATCGATGATGTCCAAAATGTGAATTTCCTCCTCAATCTCACTTTTCTCTCTCCTCTGTACTTTCTCTCTCTTGAAAAATATCTCAATTCAGATATTTAGAGAACGTGATCGTCTGGACGATATCCCTAGTTCGAACTGGGACGATCTCCTCGGACTCCAATCGTTTAGACGAATATTGCTTACGTCCCTGGACGGTACCCTCGGGTTGCCTTCGTACGAACGATAATTATGATCGTCTTGGGACGATGCTCTCAGGTTGCCAATGTTTTAACTGTTCGTCTCCGACGATCCTCTCTTCATCCGGACGAACCTGGAAGGTAAACTCAAATTAGACCAAAATATACAAGAAAAGAAAAAGAAGGCTTTCACATGATGACTATTTAAATAAAAAATTTTGTGCAGAGTAACACATATAATTTTAAAGATCAAGGCCTATTTATAATCCCAAATTAATTAGAACACAATTACATATTTGGAGTGTTTTGGGCGTGTTGAGCAGGCAACTAAAATGAATCACAACTCTTTTTGAAGAAAAATCTTCTTGATCATGTAGTTGTTAGCTCACCAATATAGGCCGCACCACATAGCAGGACCATAATTCCTTGTATGGCACCACCTTCCATCAGCCGTCTGCAGCAGTCTGACGTTCCATAATAGAAAGCATATTCTACTCAACAAACTATACTCACACGTTCTACTACCTTATATAGACAAGACTTGTAATAGAGAGCGATGGAGTTTTATAATGAAATAGTGATTTTTGCATATAGCATTCTTCTACTGTTCTTTCTTCCATCCTCACTTTTTTATTGCTTTATGTTGTTCTTGATTCATTATAGGTCTTTCATGGTATTAGTGCATTAACACTCAACAGCAATATTCTCCAACACTATGGCAGATCGGGAGTTAGCATCCTCACCAAACCCCAACTCTAACATCTCTGCCACCTTAGCCGATATCACCATTCCCCCTCACCTAAAATATCTCATTTCTAATCTCAAACACAGTTCCTACCCAACTCACCAATGAAAATTATGCTATCTGGAGGCTTCAAATCTACCAACACTTCTCGGCCAACAGATTTGAAGACTATCTCATAGGCCAACAACATCCTCCCACGAACACTTCATCCTTTGACTATTGTCTTTGGCGCCTCATCGATCAAAATCTCATCTCAACACTATTCTCCGCCATATCCCAATATGTTCTACCATACGCCCTAATTATCTCCTCTACCCACTACATTTGGATCACTCTTGAAACAAGATTACAACCCACCAATCGCCCCCGCATCATCCAACTAAAAAATGAGGTCTACAACATTCAAATGTAGGATCATTCCATGACTCAATATCTGGCTCAAGCCAAATCACTTGTGGACAACATCGTGTCGACTAGCTCACATGTTGATTCCGAGGACATCATCTGCTACATACTTAACGGACTTCCTGCTTCCTACAACGCCTTCACCTCCGCCATCAGGATCTCTCTAAATCCACTCATCCTAGACGTCCTCTACTCCCTTTTATATAGCGAAGAGATTAATATTCCCAATCAACAACTCAAAGAATCCACTCAACCATCATAAGCTATAGCTCTGTACTCCACCCGCAACAACCAAGGTCATAGTCGCTACATTAATTCCATGCCATACCACTTCTCTCGTGGTTGAGGCACTCTATAAGCATCATGCCCCCATCCACCTCCAATCTCCCTCAAAACTCCACCACAAATCAGCCCCCGTCCCCTCTATCAAATTTGTGGGAAACCCGAACACTCTACCTTCAACTACTGGCACTGCTACAATCAACAGTTCATTCCCACTACTTTATGGAACCCATGAGCTCTCCTCACTTAACCTCAAACCATCACTATGAATGACTAGGTTCTTGAATCGCCTCCACTCACCTCACTCCATATTTCTCCAACCTCCTTCAGTCTCTGCCTATTTTGGCCCTGATTCCATCTCTATTGCCAACGACAGTGTGCTACCCATTCACAACAGTAGCCATGGTCTCCTTCCTCTACTAGATGCCTCACGTAAGCTCTACCTTCGCCATCTTCACCACATTTTGTCTCTCTCTCACAATCTTCTCTCCATATCTAAACTAACTTCTAGTAATAAGGTCTCTGTCTCATTTAACTCTCATGGATATGTGATTAAGGATCTTCATGAAAACCAAATTCTTCTTCATAGACTCAATGATGATGGCTTGTATCATGTCCATGCCTCTCCTATCAATACACCAACAACACTTCAAGCTACATCCTTCTTAGCTGCTCTCTAGCATGCAAGACTCGGCCATCCGCATAACAGACTACTCTCTACCTTAGCTAGTTATATTCCTACTTTATGTATCTCCCCCCTCCCCCAATCTACATCTCATGTAATATGGTCAAGAGTCACAACTTCCATTTCATGTTAGCTTTTCCAGTTCAACAGCTGCTTTTTAGTTCATCCATTCGAATGTACGGGGTCTGAAACCTATAACTTCTCTTAATGATTACAAATATTATGTCATTTTTATAGATGACTTTATCAAATTCTGTTGGCTCTATCTTATAACCTTTAAGAAAGAAACTTTCACCAAATTTCAACAATTTTGCATTCTAATCAAAATAGTGTTTAACGCCAATATTAAAGCACTTTGGTTAGACGGAGGAGGTGAGTATAGTAGCAACAGTTTCACCTCATACCTACTCAAATAAGGGATCACTCTTCAAGTCAGCAATCCTTAAACACCCGAGCAGAATGGCATGGAAGAACACAGAAATCGTCATCAACTTGACCTTACACATATTCTACTCCATGCTACATGAATACCTCTTCAATACTAGACAGAAGCTCTTTCCACAACCAATTACCTCATCAATCGTCTTCCAACCAAGGCTCTTTCCCTACAAATTCCCTACCATAAACTCCACGACAACCCTCCCACCTACATACATCTTCACACCTTTGGATGTCTTTGTTTTCTCTGGCTACAAACTCAGGCCCCCAATAAATTTTCCCCTCGCTTTCTTGAATTTATATTTCTCGGTTATTCCTCCTCCCATAAAAGCTATCGTTGCCTTCTTCCTCCCACCAATCGAATATACATATCTCACCATGTAGTCTTTCATGAATAGATCTTTTCCTTTCGATTCATCCCTCCCACTACACCCAGTATTCCTGTATCCACTCTCACATCCCCTCTCATTCTTGTTCCCACCTCCACAATACCTTCTCCAACCACCACACCCTCCCCGTACCCACTCTCTTCTCGTCCACCATAAACAATATCTCCACCCCATTCAAGCCCCACCTCATTATGCCCTTCCTTCCTCATACCACCACTCAAAGTTGTGACGCCCCAGGCATCCATAGAGAAAGGATTCGTCTGACATTCTGATCGAACTCCATTCCAGTTGTCTTGCTCGGACCTGAAAGGACGATCCAGTCCAGAAATCATTCCAGAAAACACTACAGAAATCAGCCATTTTCAATGCACTGATCGGCCTGGACGATCTCAACATCGTCCTGGCCGATCCTGGGAGGAAAATCCAATTCAGAGAGGAACAGTAAGGGAACGAGGTCTCACAAAAGTAACTCCTTATCTGAATATGCATTTCCCATTCAACCAACTCATTAGGGACATATAATGCAAACCAAACTAAAATCTGGCATTACTAAACCAAAGTAGATCTTTGATCTGTCTGCAATTTCTTCCCCCAACCTCACTCCCACCAGTACACCCAGGAAATTTGCACACCACATTGGCGGTCAACTATGTCTCATGAGTTCCTTGCTCTCCAAAAGCAAGGAACATGGTCTCTCATCCCCCACCTAATAAACCAATACTTGGATATAAGTGGACTTTCAAGACAAAACTCAATCCAATGGTCAAGTCGATCACTACAAGGCTCGCATCGTTGCACAAGGCTTCAACGAAGAATTTGATATCAACTACACAAAAACTTTAAGCTATGTTTAAAAAATACTTACCATTAAAATTTTCCTAGTTCTTTCTCTTCATCAATGCTGGTCTATTCTACAAATGGACATGTCAAATGCCTTTCTGCATGGTGATCTCCAGGAAGAAGTTTATATGGCCCAAGCACCCAGCTTAATTTATAACTAGTATCCCAATCATGTATGCATGCTTCAAAAATCCATTTACGGCCTTAAGTTGGTGCCTCGACAGTGGTTTCATAAACTTACTTCATTACTCATCCACTTTGGCTTCACCTTCATCAAGGCCGACCTATCCCTCTTATTATCCACCAGATGGAAAACTCAACTATATATACTCTTATATGTAAATGATATCATGCTTACAGGAAATGAGTCCACTACCATTCAAGAATATCTCTCGCATCTTCAATCCACCTTCTCCATCAAGAAACTAGGAGACATCTCTCTTTTCCTTAGCATTCAAGTCGGTCAAACAACCACTAGCATTTTCCTCCATCAGCAACATTATGCTAAAGAAATCTTAGCAGCAGCAGGTTTTGCAATGTGTAAGCCCACAGTGACCCACATGTCACGCAATCCACTAAAAGACCAGACGTTAATCTACCATACAATGATCCACAACACTACCATCATCTGGTAGGCTCACTTCAGTACCTAACCATGATAAGGTCGAATGTTGCCTTCATCTCCAATATCATATGCCAAAGGATGCACAAGCCACATAACTACTCTGGTATGTTTAAGGGATAACTCACTATGGAATGGCTCTCACTATAAGAGATATTCTTCTCAAAACATATGTTGATGTAGACTGGGCAGCAGATCCCTCCATTCACAAGTCTGTCTCAAGTTTCTATACTTTCCTCGGAGACAAACTCATTTCCTGGTGCGTCAAGAAATAAGCCACTGTTGCCAAGTCATCCACCAAAGAAAGATACAGGACTCTTTCCTCGACCATGTCAGACGTCCTTTAGCTTCGCTGTCTCGTAGTAGAGTTTCAACTTCCTCAACTAACTCTAACCATCATCTATTGTGATAACACTTCGGCTATTGCACTCGCCAATAACCTAATATTTTACTCAAGGAATAAACACATTGAGATATATTATCACTTTATTAGTGAGCATATCTTCAACCAGGCCATCGTTGTTTCTCATATTCACTCTGCCGAACAACTAGATAACGTCCTCATAAAACCATAGTCAGAAATTAGATTCCATGATCTGAGATTCAAATTAACCATCCATTACCCAGATGCTTAATTTCCGGTCGGGAGGGGGGGGGGGGGGCTATTAGCTCACCAATACAGGCCGTACCACACTACAGGACCACAACTCCTTATACGACACCACCTTCCATCAGACGTCTGCAGTAGTCTAACATTCCATAACCAAAAGCATATTCCTCTCAACAAACTGTACTCACCTATTCTACTACCTTATATAGACAAGGTTTGTAATAGAGAGCGATCGAGCTTCTTCTCAACGAAATAGTGATTTTTTTCAGATAGCATTCTTCTACTATTCTTTCTTCCATCCTTACTCTTTCATTGCTTTCTGCTATTCTTGCTTCATTACAAGTCTTTTAGTAGCCAATATGGTCACTAAATGGTGAAATCATATATGGCCTTACTTAAAGCCAATTTTCATTATAAGTTTTTATTTTTAATTTCATTTATCTTTGTTTTTGAAATAATGTGATATCTCTTTAGTTACTTTAGTGTTATGTTGTAGCTCCCTGGTTTTGGTTCTCTGCCTATCCATACAGCTAAGGTAGTTATTTTGTATGAGGTTGGGCGGTGAGGAGAAGGTAGTGGTGAATATCATTATGATGGAAACTTTTGAAATGAAATAGCTTTATTTAGGGGAGTTCATGTGTTAGGATTAAATAAATAAAAAATAAATATGATAAAAGTAATGGAGAAAGAATAACAAAATTTATACAAAATTTTGAAAAGGGAAAAATTATGAAACTATGTCACATAAAAAAATCCACAATAAAAAATGAGGACAAATTTTATAGATCTTTCTCCTGACACTCTCTCTCAATAGTCTTTTGCAGCCTTCACTTTCTCACATTACGCCAAAGCATAACCCTCAGTGAGTTTACAAATGGAATTGAGATTTAAATAAACAGTACAGCTCCATCGATCGACACAATTAGATTCCATTAAGAAAGCATCATCTTCCTCAACAAACTCATTTTATTTCATCTCTTATACCTTTGTGTCAAGTGGTACCGAGATTGGATATGGACATCGCGATGAAGTTAAAGATCTTGCCTGGTAGGCCCAATTTCTCTCAATTAATACATTAGACTGACGGGCTGACAATCTTACTCTACATATGTTGAAGATCCTAAACACTATCATATGCAGAATATGCCATTACACAACGGAGAAGCTCATCCTGACAGACATCACCAGTAATACTAGTCCAAGCATGAACGCAAGTCGATTTGCCTTTCTTCAGTGGACTGGCTGAAATATATTGAAACTGTCTTGGAGTATGTAGAGATTCCTGGGTGAAACAGGCGATGCTGATAGCCTATAAGCTCAGATGTGGAGCAGCCAAATGGTGGGAATAGATACAAACACAATAAAGAACCGAAGGAAGCTGGCACACATTCATTCCCAGCAAAGAATGTAGAAGTTGACAAATGTTAATAGTTAGATGCAGTGTATTAACACTGAGTTCTTCAGTGGATCATATCAGATTCATTACATTTGTAAGCCTATGCCAAGTCAACAATGAAGGAAACTTAAATAGAACTCGGCATTTTAACCCAACACATGCAATAGATCATAATAGTTCAACAAAGATTCTTGCATTGCATTTATTTTTATTATTATTATTTTACGCTACTGTAATATAATGCTAATACAGAGAAAAAATATTGATCAAGTGCATATACAAAATTATGGCTACTTAGTACTTGAATGAGAATTTCAAATTAGTTTTATCTAATTTTAGGGAGGGAAAAGCCTTTTATAATATCAATGACTGAAAGAGAATTTAAATGTGAAATTTTCATATTATATAGAGCTATATATAAAATATTTCCAAATGTAGAAGATGAGAGCCAACCGGCTGCCCCCTTTATTCCACCAGTTTCTCACCTAATTGAAGACTCCATGATTAAGATGCCAAACAAAATATTTGATGATACCAAAAAAAAAAAGTAAGTTTAGGCGTATGACATTTTTTAGAGGTATTTATATAGATATCACTCAAGACTATTCCATTTATATATTTAACTCTTAAAATTACTATTTTCTCACATAATACGCAATTCTTTATACAACATATATAACACTATAGAAAAATTAGTGATTTGTAGCAGGCTTTACGACGGAAAAATTTTTCGACAAATTTGCAGCGGATTTGTGGAAGAAATTCAGTCACAAATCTGCCACAAATCCATCACAAATAAGTTTATCTAAATAGATATCCAGCTCATTTCTTTCATTCGCTCTCGGTCTTATTTGTTCCTCCGCACCCGAGCTTGTAGCGACTAGCCACCCTTGTTGATGTTCCTTGCTCGCGAGTCCTTATAAATGTTCATCGGTTTTCCTCTCTTTCATGGCAAATCCGCCGCAATTTGTGAGCCCTTCCCTAAGAGGATCATGTCACGATTTTCATACTTCTTCTTCGTAGTTTATATGCAGCGAGTCTTATTGATGGTCTTCCTAGTGAAGTCCATATGTGGCTTCTTCAATCCAACTGGATCCCATTGCAACTTTCTCATTGTCACCAATGATTTCTTTAGATAAGTTAATGGATTATTATATTATATAAATAGTAAGATTTTTGCTGTAAATTTGTTAAAAAAAAACTCTTCTATTATATATATAAATATCTTTTTTTTTCTAATATAGAAAATTAGCAAAATTATTTTTTAAAAAATAAAGTATATAACTTATGTTTGTTCATGATGCTACAATTATTCTTAAAAATAATGACTAAAAATCAGGACTGAAAACTGATGAAACTTCTTCTTCAATAACCTGCAATAGTAATCAGAACTTTGCAAAAAACAGAGAAGAAAGTATCTGTGTTAGAAGACATAGAGAAGATAGTGGAAAACACTGTTCATCTCATTTCATTCCCCGCCTTTCTTCACAGCACAGCTGTGGTATATTAAGCCGGTGAGGGAGACAGCCTAAACGGCTGTGATTCCTTACAGTCATCCAACGAAGGGAAATTACACCATACAAAAGGTAAACAGAGTAATGGAGCAGACATAAAGAGAACCACGCCGACTTATGTATAAGTAGAGGGTCATATCACGTCTTCTTATCATCCCCCCTCAAGGTAACAGTAGAGGGCTGAACTGTTAGCTTGTCCCGAAGAAAGGAATGCCGCGTTGCACTTAGAGCTTTTGTAAAGATATCAGCTGGTTGATCAGGAGAGCAAATGTGATGCACTTGAATGTGGCCAGCTTGAATGCAATCCCTTATAAAATGAAAGTCTATTTCGATATGCTTTGTACGAGCATGAAATATGGGATTGTTGGCCAAGGCTAAGGCAGAGATGTTAATTATCACAGTAAAGAGGTGTGGGTTGAGTTTGTGACAACTGAAATTCAGAGAGAAGGCGACGAATCCAAATAATGTCACAAGCAGCAGTTGAAAGCGCCCTATACTCTGCTTCAGTAGATGAGCGGGCTACAGAGGTTTGCTTTTTAACTTGCCATGAGATAAGATTGGAGCCAAGAAATGCACAGTAACCAGATATTGATCGGCGGTTGATAGGGTCAGTGGCCCAATCGGAATCAGCAAAGCCTTGTAGAATGAGAGTTGAAGCAGTGATAGGTAAGCCAAGTGACAGGGTACCTTGAATGTAGCGTAAAACGCATTTAAGCAGTAAGTAATGGGATTGAAGAGGACAGTGCATATGCTGACAGAGAAAATTTACTGCAAATGAGAGATCTGGACGTGTGAGTGTTAAGTATTGCAATGCCCCCGTGAGCTGTCTGTAGTGCTCTGGCCGATCATAAGGAGGATCCGGAGAGGATACCTTGGTGAAAGTGGTAGGTAACGATGTTAGCACAGGTTTGCAATCATCCATAGCTGCTTTGTGAAGTATGCTGGCTGCATAGTGCGATTGAGTGAGATGAATTCCATTTGGTATTTCGGATACCTGCAGCCCCAAGAACTGATGTGGCTTGCCTAGATTTCGCATGGAAAACTGAGAGTGCAAGGCTAACAAGAGTTTATCCAGTGCAGCTACTGAATTGCCAGTTACCAGGATATCGTCCACATAGACGATAATATAAAGTCGGACGGTACTGTGCTGTAAGAAAAATAAGGACGGATCGGCAGTGCTCGAGCAAAATCCATACCGAAGTAGATAGGAAGAAAGAGTGAAGAACCACTATCGAGGCGCTTGCTTAAGACCATAAAGGGCCTTTTTTAATAAACAGACATGAGTTGGAAATTGTTTGTCCACAAAACCAGGGGGTTGCTTCATGTAGACAGTCTCAAGAAGAGGTCCATGTAAGAAGGCATTCGAGACATCGAGTTGGTAAAGAGGCCAATGATTTGTGACAGCAACGGTTAAAAATATTCGAATGGTTGGAAATTTAGCAACGGGGCTAAATGTTTCAATATAATCCAAGCCATATTCCTGCTTGAAGCCTTGAGCAACAAGTCTGGCTTTGTAGCGAGCTATGGTACCATTCGAGTGATATTTAGTTTTGAATAGCCATTTGCATCCCAACACATTTGTAGCAGATGTTGACGGAACTAGTATCCATGTGCCTTGAGTTTGAAGAGCTTGAAATTCTTTGCTCATAGCATCTCGCCAGGCAGGGTACTGAATATCTTGAGTAAAACTAGTAGGAGCAGCCGGCACTAGCTCATGATTCAGATCAAGGATTTGCCGAGGCTTTAGATGTCCAGATTTAGCTCTGGTGATCATGGAATGTTTGGTGGGACAGTGGGTAGAAGTAGTAGTATCAGGTTGACTGGAACCAGATAAGGGAGGTTGTGGAGAGACAGTGGTAGCGGGGTGATAAGGTATGTCTAAGGAAGCCGATTGAGAATTTGTGGCTTGTGGCAGAATTGAAGTAGGTTCGGCTGAAGTAGTAAGAGTGTTCTGAGATAATGTGGAGATGGGAATTAATGTGGAGGAATGAACATTCTTAGATGGTATGGGAGAGATAACAGGATTGGAGATTTGTTTAGAAGGAAATGGAAAGATGGTTTCATAAAAACGAACATGTCTAGATATGTAAATCTTGAATGTTTTAATATCTAGGCATTTGTAACCTTTGAATTGAGGAGCATACCCAAGAAAGATGCAAGGTGCCGAGCGAGGGGCAAGTTTATGAGAGAGATGAGTAGTAAACCAAGGTTAGCATAAGCACCCAAAGACACGAAGATGTGAGTAAGTAGGTTGACGGTTATACAGAAGTTCAAGAGGAGATAGATTTTGAGTGGTGGGGGTAGGAATGCAGTTGATTAAATAAACTGCCGTAAATAAAGCTTCAAGCTAGAAATATGGAGGTAGCCGAGCATGAAATAACAAGGCACGAACTGTTTCAAGTAAGTGTCTGTGCTTTCGTTCAGCAACCCCATTTTGTTGAGGGGTATAAGGACAGGATTTTTGATGAATGATACCGGAGCTAAGAAGGTAAGTTTGGAGGGATTTGTTAACAAATTCCCCCCCTCCATCAGTTCTTAGAATTTTAATAGGTTTTTGAAATTGATGTTCCACAAGTGTTTTAAATTGAATAAATTTAGAGTAAACTTCAGATTTGTGATGTAACGAATAAATCCATGAGTATCGACTGTAGTCATCAATGAAAATAACATAGTAACGATAAGATTGCATTGAAGAAGTTGGGGAAGGTCCCCATACATCACTATGAATAAGCTCTAAACATTGAGTTGTACTAGTAGTAGATAAAGTAAACGGTAGCCTAGTGCTTTTTGCTTGTGCACAAGCATTACAAGGAGAAGATAGAGAGCTATGACTAAAAGATAAAACAGTAGATAAACGTTGCTGGCTTGTAGTAGAGGGATGTCCGAGACGCTGATGCCACAGATCATTTGAAGAGGAGGCAGCAAAAAGGGCATTGGCCGAGCCATGAGAGAGTTTGGCGGAAGCAGAAATGTTAACTGGGTAAAGACCATGACGATTGGGTCCTTGGAGAAGAGTCTTGTTGGTCCGGGAGTCCTTAATGGAGAAGCCATGGGCATCAAAAAGCACAAAGCAAGAATTGTCGTTAGTGAGTTTATGAATTGAAAGAAGATTATGAGAGAGATGAGGTACATGAAGTACTTGAGGGAGTGAAAGCTTACGATAGGGAGTGGGTAGCAAACCTTGACCGGTATGAGCAATTGGCAGCTGCTGTCCATTCCCTACCTGAACTTGAGATGAACTGGTGTAAGGTTGCATATTATGCAATGTTGCAGGATTGGCTGTCAGATGCTCTGTTGCTCCAGAATCCAAAAACCAGTCAGCCGTTTGGGTGTATTTGTCGAGATATAAGCTTGCGGCATTGTGTTGTAAGAGGTATCATGGCGATACCAGCAATGTACCGCTGAATGACCTGATTTTCCGTAGATTTGACAGTCTAGGGGCACGCGGGTTCGCCGTCCTCCATGAGTCGATGCAGATGAGCGACCAGAAGGTGAACGAGCAGAGCCACGATTAGAATATCCTCGGCCAGGAGACGAGCTTCCACGATAGGTGGAAGGAGCAGAGGCTCGACCACGACTCGATGCACGAGTAGCAGTTAAAGCAAAGTTGGG
>NW_021319800.1:3185451-3243403 GCF_001605985.2 Dendrobium catenatum
AGAGAGAGAGAGAGAGAGAGAGAGAGAGAGAGAGAGAGAGAGAGAGAGAGAGCAATGAAGTTTTGACCCTTCTTGCTTTGTGATGTGAGTTTGATTTTCCTGACTCAATGGTTGAAGGGTACATTATTTGCATACAAAGTACACTATGATAGACCATGCCTTATACTAGACTCTTGATTTTTATTGGGGTGGCCATTAAGACTCATCAACTAAGTGTTTGCACTTTCCTTGATTATGGAGCTTGTCACATTAAAGGTAGAGGAAATTACCCATCAGTGATTTTCACTACCATCATCCAAGGAGTAAAACCTTGCTGACCTAAAGGTGAGTTACATACTACTTTTGTAGAGCTTTTTGCAAAAGATGGGGGCATATTCCTATAGTGGCATGATTCTTATAGTCACCTATAGTGCCAGGGCACATAAGAATTATCATCTATTGGGGCCTCACATGCTACTCATTGGAGCTCACCACTAAAGGGCGGAGTCAACAAATAATGACTGAGATTTTTTTATTTTGATGATGTGATCACTTTCTCATGAGGGTGATATAAATCATATTCAAATGAAATAATAAATATTATGAAGATTAGAATGGGTTTTCTTGTGGCAGTAAGTGACAAATTTATTAAGATTTATCCCTTTCATGTCTTCACTGTTTAATGAATCACTATTACAATTTAAGGTTTCTGGCATGATGCTTCACAATCATCCTTCTATAAATAGAGAGAGTACATGCTCTAAAGGGATAGAATTGCACATTGAGGGAATTTACAGAGATGGTAACATTCCCAAATTATGCCTTTCAAAGGTGAGCTTACTTTATGTTGGTAGGTGTGGCTATGAACTTTTAATGACTTGGTGTTTCTTCCTTTCTAATGATAGTCTTCAAGTGTAAATAATTTTTTAACACAGGAGGCATCTCATAGTTCCAAGCTTTGGGAAATGAAAGGGAGATAATGAAAAAGGTGTTGCAGCATAGTGGCTACATACCACTTCCTTCTATCATTTTCTCTATTTTCTTCTTTTTAAGGGTAACAAAAATTAGTTAAAAATGATTAGAGATCAGTCCATCACAGATTCTATCTCCGTGGAGCTTTTGGAATTGAGCGTCTCTCTAGGTGAGTCAAGAAGGTCATTCTTTTTACCTGATTTGCCCAATCGGGGTAGGACAATCTTTAGTATGAGAGTGTCCAGGCTTATCTTTTGATGGAGAAATTGACCCTAAAGAGTTCATGTCAAGTGCGGTGAAATGGGAGTAAATGTTTGTTGTCCTTCTCAAATCCAATTGTTAGAATTGCTGGTTTGTTCTCCAAGTCTTCATATAAAAAAGAAAGAGAAATAAGAACATGGAGCGAGTGAAAGGTATTTCCTTTATGGGTAGAATAACTTGGGGTCATTGGCAGTTCAAATATTGGGTATTTCTGAATCATTATGGGTATGTAGTTTATAGGTATCGAGACCAGCTTGTATTTTGATGATGTAAGGATCTTCCCATGTACTCGTGAGTTTATAGAGTGACAAGAAGATATGCCTTCTTTCTTTAAGACTAGGTTTCTAGACTGGAATGTATTTTCCTTGACGCGCATATTATAGTATATGGTGATTTTTTATTTTATTTCTTTTTATCAAAGCATGGCTTTCACTTTGAGTTCCTCTAATAAGTTGATGGTTGTTTACAAACTTTTTTGACTGCATGTTTCCCATTCTTTAGATTTGTGTTTGGATTGCGAGTCACAACTAGCACCATTTGGCTTGACAATTCAAGTTTTATTAGAAGCATGACATTAGTGTTGTGTGAGACTGAAAAGGGGGATTTACCTATGGCTATTGATTTGGTTGCTCTAAGTGCCGATAGTAGTGAAGGAAGGAGTTTTGCACACACATCTTCCCTTGGTGCCTTTGACTTACTTCATGAGAAGGTTATGTATAAGCTTGTTGGCGGCTTTGACCTATCCATTGGTATGAGGATGGTGAGTGGAAGAAAATTTAAGGTGAATGCCTTGGCAAATAAATAATTCCTTGAGGCACCAATTAGCAAATTGTGGTATGTTATCTATGTTGATTGTAAAGAAGACTCCTTACCAATCCGCAAATTGTTGGATATGTTTTACCGTTGTTTTTTATATTTTTCTCTTGGCAGGTTTTTGGATTATTCTCTCCTTTTTGTGTCGTCTTTCTTTGTCTTGTGTATTAGACGGACATTTTATTTGCTGAGAAGGATATTTTTTATTTGGACAATGATGAATGACATTCATGCAACAGGCTATCCCTTTTGTAAGGTCAAAGTGACAATCACTTTTCTTCTTCTTGGATGGTCCAAGTGGCAAACAGGGAGCAATCTTTAAAGTCCTATAATGTAATCTTGGAGATTTTTCTTTTTGGGGTATTCTTAGTCCATGTTTTGGATTGTAGTTCTAATGCCCTTTCTTACTGGTTTGCTCTCATTTATTCAACTTATGTGTTAGATGGGATTTGCCTTCTCTTAAAAAAAGCATTTTCCTCTCATCTTATGGAGTTGTTTTAATATTTTAGGTTTTAATTTTCTCTATGCCCTTACTTTTTCCCAAAAACTTTTGAAATTGAATAAAAAAAAAAACTCATGAATGAAATAAAAGATACAATATATGATAATAAGAGGTGTAATTGAGTCAGACCGACACGTAAGTAAACCTGAGCTCATCTCGATAAATAGCTTGTGAGCCAAACTCGATGAGGTAATAAGCCAGATTTGAGCTAACCTAATTCGACTCGTTGTCTCATAAGCAGACTCATTTAAAAAAAAATATTAATATTAGATACACTTAATACACACAATAAGTTAGAATAAAATTGCTATTTTTTTAAATTATTTTGTTTCCTATAAGTGAATTGTTATAATTTATCACTTAATATCTTATTCTTTTTGTCAAGTTACCAATTGCTTGAATGAGAATACTTTTGTCTCTTTTATGTTAAATGAGCCGCTCTTGAGCCGATTAGAATGCAAAAAATTAAGCTCGAGTTCAATCTCAAGCTCTATTAATTAATCAAGGACAAGGTCATATTGAGGGTAGCTCGAGCTCAACTTGACTCTTTTATACTCCTACACAAGGCTAATGCTAATGAAAAATCTACGAAATATATGACATATTCGGTATTATTTATTTTGCCGTTTTCTCCTTATAACTTATCATCTCATAAGAAAAATAATAATTTTCATGGAAATTAAAAAAATTTTATTTATCTCATCATTCTGATTACCTCTTCACCTTAAACTCTAATTCATAAAATACTAAAATGGACAGAAATTAAATTACATGTAAATACCCGTTTTATCTTTATTTTAAAATTTAGACTTGTGATTAAAAAAAAAAAAAACTCTACAATTTGGTACTATATACAATCCCTAATCTTTATCTCTTGAGGAGATAAATAAAACATAATAATTTCTAATGGTCACTATTATAAAGTTAGATTTTTTGCATCAGTTGTTAGTAGAGGTTTTAGAACCGCTTCTAAAAATCTCTTTTATCACCGGTTTTAACCGATGCAAATAACTCCTCATTTAATCCCCGCTAAGCTCCGCCAGAAGCCCTAATTCCCAATATATGCGCGCGAACTAAACTTCGCGATTCGTCTTCGATCCCTCTTCTCCTTCCTGCGCGCGACTCAAGAGGACCATTCGAGGGTTTGTCTCCGATCCCTCTTCTTCTTCCTGCACGCGACTGCTCGGTATTCTCCTCACGCGACAACACATCTGGCTGGCTTCATTGTGAGTCTCCTCTTCTTCTTCCTCTTCTTATTCTTCTTCTTCTTCTCATTCTTCTACTTATTTTGTTAATGTAATCCCTAAAATCAAGGGGTGGCAATGAATACTAATATTTTATAATCTTCTTATAATTTATAGGGTGGCAATGAAACTTCTTCTGAAAGATGATGTTATAGAAGAAAGAGAATGTCGTTTTGAAGATAACACATCTTTGTGCAAATTGTTTTGAAATACATCTTGGTATGAAAGTCTACTTTTTTGGGATGTTGCTTAAAATTTTGATATTGTAGATTACCAAATATGAATGATGAATGTTCTACTCTTTTTGAGATTATATGGTTTTACCATATATGAATTATGAATGTTTTACCCTTGCTTACTTTTGGTGATTTTTGTTTTTATTGAATCCTGTTTGCTTTTAGGGGCTGTTTGGTTGCCTAAAAATGTTTCCACTTTTGGGTGGTATACTAATTAGCATCCCTGAAAAAAAAAACTGTTCTCTTTTGCAACTATTTTTGCTTGAACTTGCCCCTGTTTCTATGATACTATGGACTACATTTGGGAAAATTATTGTTAATATGGTTTAGTTAAAAGTAATTTTGCTTGTTATTCTATGATTTTATTATTATAGATTGCAAAGAAATTTGAGTGTTTCGATAACAGTTCTTAAAATTTGAATTTAACAAGTGGAAGATCATTAACGGATTATTTTCTTGGTAATGTCCAGTAAGTGTAGTAGAAACATTATATTTTATTTTCATAAGTTTTAGGGCGCATCTCCTGCACTCGGCAGATTCCATCATTTGGTCCTAAATTGCCAGAACTATAGATCATTCATTTCTGATTATTCTTACACGCCAATTATTGGCTCTTCTTCCTCCAATCTTCACGCTCATTATCCCATGTTTCTTACCATTTCATTTAAAGATTTCAAGATCAATTGTTTCAAAAGTTTTGATTCTGGACATTTTACATGTGATTGTAGAAATGTTGTTAATTGTTTTGGTAGTCATAAGATGGCCATAGATTGGTCAATTGTTTCAAAGAAACTGGTCAAGATTCCCGAAAAAATCAATCAGTTAATCTTCAAACAATTCCAAATTACATCAATCAGTTAATCTTCAAACCATTTCAAACTGGTTTCAATATCCACATACTTCTCAAAAATAGATTTCCAACAAGACACCTCTCCTGCAAACTTCTACGAGCTTATTCATCCATGCAACCCAAATTATCTCTCCCAACCATTCAGCTCAGTATACAACATGCGCAATCCTAAACCTGCACACTTCTATGACAGATCAAAGCTCCACTAAGTGAAATTCGAAATTCGATGCTCGAATTACTAGCAAGAAGCGTAACAGGGAAAAAAATAACAAAAAACCATCTAAAAATATATTTGGCAAAAACCTGGAATCATATACAGGACATAAAATCTAATCTTGCAAAAGTTTTATAGTTAAGATATTGAAGTAATTGGGGTGAACCAACAAAAAATAGCATTCTCATGATCCGGTGATCTACCATTTCCTACTTAAAGGCCTTTTTATAAAATTTTCAAAGGCTTGGTGGTGCTTGAGGATTTTGATAGGAGAACATTTCATGGTAATGCTATAATCTATAGGGTCGCAATTGTTGAAGTATTGATTGACAAGAATATAGCCAAGGGTTGCATTCAGATTAAAATTTTTCAATGTATTTGGTTTTTATTTTGTTGTTGTTATGTGTAGTAATTTTTTTCCCACCCTACTCATGATTATGAAGGCTAAGGCTTCGTTTGTTTTTTTGGTGCTTTTGTAAAAGACAGTTTCAAAAAACATTAGTTCAGAGAATGAAGTTTTGTAACGGAGAAGCATATATAAAAAGCTTTCTCAAAACTACAGAAAAATGAAAAAAAGGAGTTATTGGGAACGTGATTTGACGAACCAAACAACATAAAAAAAAAAAAATCCTCTGTTTCCAAAAACGAAAAAGGCAAAAAAACGCTCAAACAAACAAAGCCTAAATGCTAGTGATGATGCTGATGATTGTAGAAAAATTAAGGACCCTTGCAAATAAATTTTGTGCTACAGTGTGTAGACAATAAGGTTTCAAAATTTTTTTAAAAAAAAATTTGTTCTTTTGTGGCGGTTTTAACCAGTACGAAGTACCATATTTGTGCAGTTAAAACCACCACAATTATTAAAACAGGTTCAGATTGGACAAATTTGCATTGGTTTAAACCGGCACAAATCTGGTTATTTGTACCGGTTATAACCACCGCAAAAACAAGCAATTCCCAACTGCTACCCCGCCGGTCGTAAAACCACTATGGAATGTCGTCATTGTAGTGCATAGTAATTACAGCGTATTCGTAGCGGTTTAAGAACTGCTGCAAAGAAAATTGTGGCGGTTAAAACCGGTGCGATAACTCAAAATTTGTGCTGCGATTACCTTATTTTTTTGGTAGTAGTACTTCCTAGGCCATTGACATTTGTAATATTCTCAATTTGCATGCTCTAGCTCATATCTTAAATATATTAATAGTTTACCTATTTCAAGTAAAAGACTTCTCTTTGTTGATTGTTAGGCCCTCTTGCAAAAAAATTCCGGTCTTTTAGAGTGTTGGAAAGCTAATTAATTATCTTTTACTGGCCATAATAAATTTTTTAAATTTTTCATATGTCACTCTTTTGCTTATTAGATTAGGGGAGCTATAATATGGGCTATTGTAAGTTTACTGAAAATGCTTTCTCTAGATTCCTCTTTCATGGGAATATAAATACACTATAGGAAATTCGCTGAATACTGGTGGTATTTCCGGATGTTTGGCCACTGAAAACTTTGATATTTCTGACAGGTTAGAGTTGCCACCGGTTTTTTTATTTTTCCGCCTATAATAATCAACAAATTGGCCGCTGGAAATAACGGCAGTTTTTTACCACCGGTAATGAACCGGTGGTAATGAACCGGCGGTCCCCGACAGTTTTTTTGCCTGAATTTATTGGCGATTTACCAGCAATTTTGGGTTCATTAATTTTCGTCTGTTAAGCCGCCAGAAAAATTTTCCGCCGGAAAATAGTAGCCGGTTATCATTTCCTACACGGTTTATGTTGACGATTTATAAACCGCCAAAAAACCGTTGGAAATTTTTCAAACCGCCAGAACATATATCAAAACCGAAGGAAATTACCACCGGTAATAGAAGATTTTCCTGTAGTGGTACCAAAAAAATTCACTCTAAATCTTCCAAAGCCACTTACCGTCCTACGAACAAGGGTGGTCTTGATATTCCTGTCATCCTTTCTCTGTACTATGCGCCCACGTGCTTTCTTATTTGGCACCTAGATAATGGTGAAAAATTGCATGCAAACTGGTATAATCATAAATATATCTCTATTTGAAAGCCTTATTCCCATAAAACACCTAAATATTGGAAGTTTATATGCTCCATTGCAAAAAAAAAAAAAAACAATATTTCTCTAAGCATACATGCAAACAGCAGTCTTTCTCTTATATGGGCCACTTGGTGCAACAATATAGCTTAAAGTGAGCTTCTTGATTCCGCTAGAAAGAGGGATTTTAGCAATTGTTAATTAGCGACATTTCAATACCTTTAGGTTGGGATTTCCAACTAATTTTGCTACTTACATTACTTCTGCTATTGCCAATGTCACTTTTGTTTCTCTTTTAGCTCCTACTATATTTAGGGTTGGTACCGTTAAACCGGCATTTAAAAACTTTATTGCTTATTATTATGATGCTTCAATACTATGCCTTGGTTTAAAATTCATATAGCATAAAAAATCTGTTACTCTTCTTTTGCTTGGTTGCAGATTTTGAAAGCTTTTAAGACATATGATATTCTGATTAAACATAATAATTAGGTGCTCCCATCCTTCATTATTTGCAATCTTGCTTCTGAAAGCCTCAGAGATCTCCTCTTTGAGTGTGATTTTTTTTACAATTATTACTAGTTTAATTCCACAGTTGTACCACTTTTTGCCTCGGCCTACTTTGATCAAACTTTTTGAACATTTTCTGGATATGCCATATTGCTCTGGTTTAACTAAAAGGCATGCCTTTCTACCTTATTTCTTGCTGTTATATTTATTTTATATGGGGAGAGTGCAATAAAAGAAAATTCTTACTATAAAATTGGAAAAGTTATTCACTTTAAAATTGGCTCTTGCAAGAAAGTAGGAGAGATTAGACACCTGATAAAATTTTGATTGTTGGTGATCTTCCTTTTCTTGCTGGGCTGTTTGTTGTATTTGTTTTGCCGCAGTTTTTTTTTTCTTGGCAGATTATTGGAATATGCTCTTCTTTTTGCGGCATCTTTCTTTGTTTTGAGTATTAGATGGGTTTTTTTTTTTTACTTAATAAAACATCTGTCTAACACTAATCAACTCAAACTAAGAATGCCCTTAGCTGAAACTAGGCTGCTTTGTAAATTTCACCAAGCAAATGATGACATTTGTTTTAGATTTATTTCAAATTTGACTTGTGAAAAAAAAAAATTGTTTCCATTGTTATACAGCCCAAGCCCCAAAATTAGGTCAAATTAACAAATTCTTGGCTTTGCTAAATGTGATTACATGAAATGGAATTTGGTTGGATTTTAAAATGTAATATAGGTTTCCGTTTTATTTATTTTTTTTCTTAAATTTTATTTTACTTAAATTATACCAACATGCTCTCTGATTTGAATAAAAATTCATGCTCATGACTGAAATAAAAGATATATTTAATATATGATAATAAGGAGTTTAATTGAGTCAAGCCGGCTCGTGAGTAAGCCTGAGCTAATCTCGATAAATAGCTTGTGAGCCAAGCTCGATGAGGTAACAAGCCAAATTTGAGCTAATCCTAAATCGATTTGTCATCTCGTGAGCTGACTCATTTAAAAAAAATATTAATATTAGATACACTTAATACACACACTCACACACAATAAGTTAGAATAAAATTGCATTTTTTTTTTAAATTATTATTATTTTTTCTTTATTCTAAGTGAATTGTTATCATTCATCATTTAATATCTTAATCATTTTATAATGTTACAATAATAATTGCTTCAATAAGAATACTTTTTCTCTCTTCTATGATAAATGAGCCGGCTCGTGAGCTAATTAGCTCAAGTTCAATCTCAAATTCAATTATTTAATCAATGTCAAAGTCATATTGAGGGTAGTTTGAGCTCAGCTTGACTCTTTTACACTCCTACACGAGGCTGATGCTTATGAAAAATCTACGAAATATATGACATATTAAGTATTATATTTATTTAATCGTTTTCTCCTTATAACATATCATCTCATAATTAGAGTTGTCAATATTTGACACGACACGAAAACCCGACCCGGACCGACCCGAAAAATCCGGTTTGGGTTCGCAGATTCGACCCGTTTGAAAAAACGGGTTGGGTTCGGGTTGACCCGGCGGGTTGTCGGGTCAACCAGAAACCCGTTTAATTTAAAAAATCCCCCGCTGCCCCGGACCTGCCCGCGAAGCTGCCCCCCTGCCCGCCTGCTGCCGCGCCTGCGAGCACCGGCGCCACGCGCATGCACCTGCCCTCACCCGCTGCGCTGGGCACTGCCGCACCCACTTCACCCGCGCACCCGCACACCTGCTTCGCCCGCGCACCTCGCTGGTCCCTGTCGGGTCGGGTCAACCTGGCAACCTGCTGGGTCGGGTCGGGTTTGGATTTATGACCCGTTTATCTACCCGGGTCGGGTTAGGGTCGACTCGTTTGCACCCGGGTCAGTTCGGGTTCGACCTGAACCCAACCCGTGACCCGAAATTGACACCCCTCCTCATAATAAAGATAATAATTTTCATAGGAATTAATTTTGTTTTATTTATCTCATCATTTTGATTACCTCTTCACCTTAAACTCTAATTCATAAAATACTAAAATAGACATAAATTAAATTACATGTAAATACATATTTTATCTTTATTTTGAAATTTAGACTGTGATAAAAAAAACTCTACAATTTGGTACTGTATACAATCCCTAATCTTTTCTCTGGAGGAAGCAATGGAAAAGTAGCATTTGGAGGCTTTGGATGATGTAAAATGGTTATAGAAACGATTCAATCAACGTGTATACTGACATTTTGTTTCTTTTTTACGAGGGCAACATTTTCATTTGAGTCCCTAAAAATTCATCATTTGGGTAATGAATAATAATGTGCTTGTTGCGAACTAGAATATACGTGGCGACAGAGTTAAAACACTTCCGTCTCAGCGTTGTACGAATATCTAGTACACAAACAGAGGAGAAAATGCAACACCATAATTTTTACGTGAGAAACCCAAAAAAGGGAAAAACCACAGGGTCACGCCTAGTTGAAATAGTTCCACTAGTATTTGTTTGAAGTACAAGAGGCTGATTTGTCTTTAAAATTTAGAACAATCAGTTTACAATGCTTCACTTCCGGATTGAAATCCAATTAGAATGTCAAGCAGAGTTCCGTAGTCACTTGGAGATCGAGCAGAATTCTTGACGTCGGGCAGAACTCTGGCGTCGTTCTGAAGTCGGGCATAATTCTGGCGTCACTCGAGCGTCCGGCAGAATTCCGGCGTAGGGCAGAACTCCGGCGTCGGCCAGAACTCTGGCGGTGGTCGAGTAGGAGTTATTCCCTCATATCATTTTCTTCTCTTTTTCTTCTCTTCTTCTTTTAGATTGGCTCCTTGGCTTGAGTCCCCTCTCATGAGAAATGAGGAGTCTATTTATAGATTTCCTGAAGTGGCATAGCTTGTAAATAGGTGTGAGATCAGGGGAAGAGGGAGTGATCAAATGGACGGCTGATATTGATTCCCTCGATCGTGCACCGTTCATCAGACATTTGACGGTCTTAATGATGTCGGAATTCGACGATCTTGGCCTCGATGGATTTTGTCACGTCAAGCCGCTCGATTCCACTATAAGCTTGTCAAACTCGGAAACCGTTTGGTAACGCAAATTGTGGTACGAACTTTCCAAAAGTTCTTCGGGTCCTTGATTTGGACTCATTTGGGCTCAGATTGAGTCAAATTTGGTGTCGTTGGGTTCGTATTTTCGGGAAGCTCAATTTGACTATAAGTTTGTTGAAATCAGAGTTCGGGTGATCCCGAATTTAATTTTTGATGTTTCCAGATTAATTTTTCCTTGAGATTCGTGCCCGATCAAGATAATGTTTTGAGGATATATCAGTGCTAAAGATATCCATCGTGACATAAAATGTTAAACCAAAATTTTTTATAAATTTTGAATTTACTAAATTTGATAAATTGATTGATTTAAAAAATTTTAGGTTTAGGCTAAGAACTAGCAGGAAAGTTTGTCACTACCACCTTCCTCACGCTACAATAGGAGGATGCAACAGATCGATTTATAGCCATTTTTCTCACATCCTTCCTCCCTCATAGCAAGCTACATATTCATCCTCTTTTGTTCCCACGTTCCAATCATACACGCACAATAATGGTAGTCCTTGCATTCTTCATTAGCCCTAGCACATAAGAGTTTCAAAATAGGTTAATGGGTTGGATTTAGGTTAGAATCAAAATGGACCTGATCAAAATCTCTTCAACACGAATCAGATCTATTTAATAAATGGGTCAAAAAGGTTAACTCGAACATGGCTCGCTGGAAACTTAGATGACCTAAATTCGACATGAGAAACTATTTTGATTACATTTTTTATAACTCATTAACTATAAATTTTAGATTAATTAATTAAAGAAATAAGAAGATCATGCCAATAAGCATAAAATAAATCTGGTTTCTTTCAGGTTAAAGTTAGATTCTCAAGTCAACACGTACTCGATTGTTTAATAAACGGGCTGGAATTCTTGATTTGAACATGTTATGTTTATTAAACTGGTCAAATTGAGCCTATTTTTTTATTTTTATTTTGCTTGAATCAGTTTGTCGGGTTTGGTCATCCCCCCTAATAGTACATGAATGTTGCTCCTAACAATTACAACCTTTGGTTGTTGATCGCATTAGTCAACCTCTACAAATTATTCATGAAATATTATTATTTAAATCATGCTAGAGTTAATAGGTATATATTAAAAAATATGCCTAAAAAAGAATTTCAAGCATAATCGAATTGAAAAACCTAATAACATAAGTCCTCACTTTTCAAGGCTTCCTTACACTTGGTTTAATAACTGTTATGATCAACTATTGACCTTTGCTGTAGTATGCAGAGAACTAAAAAAAAAAAAAGCAAGACTGTTTTGAATACATGTCTAAAAGCTTTACCCATATCTCTGCAAAAATCGCGTCCCCAGTCTACAAAAGGCTCCGCTGTCAGCAAGCCCATACCTCGCGTGCGTAATTTACCACCTGTTTGCATCGTTAAAATGAACTCGAAGCTCCCATTCGCCTCCTTCCACGAACTCCTCACGCAAACAGAACTCTCGATACTCCTTCTCCCACACATCTCCCGCAAAGCCTCAACTGCCTACAGCCTCTCATCCGACCGAACTCAAAACCCAGCTCCTCTCCCTTCTCCATCTGCAAGCCATCCGATGCCTCTTGTCCTTACTCGATGCTGAGCTTCGACGTCAAACTGAGAGCCCTCTGACCTTCCCATACCCAGACAGAACCCAATCGCTCCCTTTACGATTTTCCGACATTCCCTCCTCCATCTCTGTGCCGCAAGACTCAACCAAACTAAGCCCTAGCCTGCGATTCCAGAGAGAG
This sequence comes from Dendrobium catenatum, assembly GCF_001605985.2. Lineage (NCBI taxonomy): Eukaryota > Viridiplantae > Streptophyta > Magnoliopsida > Asparagales > Orchidaceae > Dendrobium > Dendrobium catenatum. The sequence continues at coordinate 3,197,885 of NW_021319800.1, forward strand.
AGAGAGAGAGAGAGAGAGGGAGCTCTACTTACTTGAAGCCTCTGCTCCAACTCCAACGGCCAAACCTCTCTCATGATTCCCTGCTCCAGGCCGATCCATCTCTGCAAGTTGAGAGCACCAGTCTCCATCTCTCCCTATACCCAAACCTATACCCGAGCCCCCGAGCTATATAGCCAAGCCAAACACTTCCTCCAGCCGCCTCTCTGCTCGATCTCCCTAGCGGAGCCCAACCCTTGTCGATCCCTCTCGTCTCTCTTCTACCCGACCCGCATACAGTGAGGGGGATTAGTTTAGTTTATGTTAAATATATTATTATAATATATTATTATTAATTATTATTATATTATTTATTATATTATATTACTATTATTAGATATAATAATGATGATAACATTAATAATAAAATAATGTTATTACCATTTTTTATTATATTATTATTATATCTTTTGCACAAAAAAAGGGGAAAGGAAAGAGATTTTGGGTACATTTTTGGTATCAACCGTCGTCATCCGTCTGGCTGCAAAGGCATAAAGTTCCTAACTTAAATACTTCTCTCGTGGCTTGCGATGAGTCCACAAACCCCCTATGCGCTCACGTAGCGTAGTAGGGAGGGAAACCGGCGCGGTGCTTGCGATGACCTAAAAATCCTCTTCAATGCTAGCGATGAGCAGGCAAACCCCCTATGCGCTCATATAGCGTAGTGAGGAGGAAAATCGGCATGGCGCTTGCGATGAGGGGGATGAAAAATAAGTACCTCTATATGCTAACGTAGTGTAGAGAGTGGAAAAAATTGTGTTATTTTAAATAAATAAATAAAAAAACCCTTAAATGCTCATGTAGTGGGAGGGGATAAAATAAAAAAATGCAACTACGGTGTCATTTGGCATCTACCTAAAGCGCTCATGTAGCATTGAGGGGAAGGTTGTCTCTTGGTTTTTCCCCCAAACGGGGGAGATGTCGAGAGGCTGCCAAAATTTCCACTGAAACCGAGGACTTGGAGAAATTTTAGATAGCTTGAACTTGCAATCTTTTGGATAACAGGGAACACATTTTGCACTTGAATGACTAATGAAGGCTTGAACCTAAGTAAAATAAAATTGAAATATTCTTGAACTTAAACCCATTTGGCTCAGGTGAACCATGGTTTGTATGATTTGGACAGTAGGGGACTTATTTGAGATCAAATGATCAATAATTTAAACTTAAACTTTAACTCAAATGAGCTTGGTGAAAGAAGTCTTAACTTGGACTTGAACTTATACTCTGAACTCAAGCTAAACACTGGTAGTTTGAGATTGCATATGGAATAAATGATAGCTGACTGAGCTATAATTTGAATATCAAATGAATGGCATGTAACTTTGCAAAGTAATAATATTAATCATACAAACAAGGACATAAATTGGGACTAAATTTGGTTGGAGCATCAAATGAGCTAAATGAGAACTTGAATTAAAACTTGATTACAAAACTTGGACATAAGCTTTGAACTTGATTCATACATTATGTGGACTTGATTGAACCAAACTAAGCAAAGGACATAATTTGGTGACAAGGACTGTACTTGGATTTGAACTTAACTTGAATATAACAAAAAATGAATATTCAATAAGGAGCTTGAATGTGAATGCTAATATTAATTAAAAATTTCAAGCCATTCAAATCCTATACAAGCAAGCAAATACTCATGTGTAAGAAATCCTTAACTTGACAACGAAGTTAAGGTGATTTGTAAATAACCACATTAAACCTTTGTGAGTTATTGAGACTAGTTAATCTAGTGAGACACCAAAGTTGGGTATATCTCACCAACAAATGATGAAAGTGAAGTGACAAAAAATACAACTTGATTGCCAATGTTGATCCAAAGTTCCCTTCAATGAATATTATTGTGATGTTGATTACCAATGATACAATAAGATCCTTAAATTAACCATGAGCTAGATTCAAAATGTATGCTTGCAAAATAAATGGAGTTAATTGAAACGGAGGATACACGAGTAATGCAATCTATTCACAAGCAAAGGTTAATTGGAAGGTGCAATGATATGATCGCAATAAAAAAACATGAAACTTCATTGAGATATCAATGGGTCGTCACATTTATTGGAATAAAAATATTATGAAGCAAATTTATTACACAAGATTTGAATCATCTTTATACAACGATGGAAGATTTATAATGGTCAACATGGCTCGTCCACAATTAACAATCAATAGTGGTCATAGAGAATGTGGTGACCTAATTGTGGACAACAATAGTTAGCATACGATGAGTCTAATAATTTCCCAACACTCGACAATCAATTAGCTTGCAAGCAAAGGTTGACAAAGAGCAAGAAAAAGCAAATGATTCTTATTCACCACAAAGATTAAAGGAATTTTAGATGAATATATGAATATCAAGTTCAAAGTGACATGCAATCCTTCCACAATCAATGCTATTCGACATGCAAGCAAATCTACCAAGCCTCTTTTGAACACTAAAAGTCAATGCACGATGAATCATCTATGATTTTACATAAAGAGGGCAGTGATGCTCACACTGACATGCAATGAATATTGAAGGTTGGTATGTAGTGAATGTAGCAAATTGCTAGCCAACATTGAAGGATAAATCAATGGCTAACAAGTACACTGATCTTTTATAAGCCAAGGGTAGATGATATATAGTAGATGTAAATGTCTACTGGCTTTTATAGGGAACCCGCTATATGCTCAAAATATCATCTACAAACAAAATGTTAAGTGATTATATCAAATGTAAATACCTACTAGCTACTGAAAGAGACCCATGCCACACTCAACATGTCATTTGTAATTAGAAGGATCTGATATACAGTGGAGATGACAAATAGTTGTTAGTTTAATGTAGTGGCCACCAATTTGAAAGCACAATGCATCAGCAAGGGCACAATCATCCAAGGTTGAAATGGTTGATTCTTTATTTAATCCAACAACAGAAGAAGATAATAATGGCACAATCAAGGAGTTGCTCACTAGTTCCTATATGAGTTCTAGAAAGAGAAAGCCAGATCAAATCATTATGGAGTAAGTTAACCTCAGTTCAACCAAGTTCTAAACATTGAATTGGATAAGATTATTGAGGCTTGCAAGTTTCTTGATGAACAATGGTCGTGCATCCAACATACCTCCTAAGAACAAAATATTGAAATACTACGACAAATGCAAACTTCTACGAGCTATCGTAGAAGAGTCATCAAATGTCCAAATGCCCTTGCACGTGCACCGTAGTTTATATACACATAGGTACACAAAGGGGTAATTATAATTATAAAACCCGCATGGGCCCCGACGAGCATGTTATTGGTACATACGTGATGTCTAAGGATCCTGCGCGTGTAAATAAGTGAATTCAAGTTCGAACCTGATCCTTCTATATGTATCAATAGGAGTCGATAGGGTTCGAACCATCAAACAAATATACGGTTATGGAGACATGTATATTTATCTTAATACATTTATATTAGCCCTTCAAGGCCGATAACAATGATAATTCACTAATAAAGTCATAAAGCTTATGAAACTCGATCCTCCTAAGTAGGAGTTGATAGGGTTGAATTATAAAATACTCCCAAACACCCACATGGGCCCTGACGAGCGTGTTATTAGTATACACATGATGTCTAGAGATACTGCGTAGGTCAACAAGTGAACTTTGATTCGAACCCAATCCTCCTATGTGGATCAATAGGAGTCAATAGGGTTTGAACCATCAAATAAATACATGATTATGGCGACTGCTATATTTGTTTTAACACATTCAAATTAGGCCTTTAAGGCCTATAATAATATGAATTCACTAATAAAGGTCCTAAAGCCTAAGAAACCTGATCCCCTATCAGAAAATTGATAGGTTCGATAAGGTTTAATCAAATGAAAATGACCTCTCTCACCCCGATGATGGTCGTATTAAATACAGAGCTCAATCGGAGGGGTTAATTTCAAATAATTCAAAATGCCACTCAAATACCTAAAATTCAATTTCCCACAAAACCAAAAATATCCAAAACCCAAAAATCTCAAAATTACTTTAAATTAAAATTCAATCATTCAAATACTTAAAGCAAAATACATCCACCCTCTACAACAGTTTGCCGAGGTGGATAAATTAAATTTACTTCAGTTCATAAAGAGCTAATTCCTAGTCAAAAATATCACTAAGATTCATTCTCAAATAATCTTCTACAAATAACGATGTGGTACGTATCCTCTAACCAGCGGTTTGCCCACCAAATGGCACCGCATGATAAACGATTATGACCCGTTGCTCTCTGAATCGAGTGATTTTGCAACCAAATGGCACCATGAAATATCGGTTATGGACAAAGCTAATATGCTCCTTATTGGTATAAAATCCTTGAGATATGAATTAATAGGATATAATCGATAGGGCACAAAGCCCTCTATTAGCTAAGGTGGAGTCAAATTTGTCCCTTTAGATAAATATTCACCTCAGGTCTATAAGGTACCCTTAGACGAAGTAACCCATGGCTGTCTACAAGGATCTTTCTGTCAGGTTAGGTCGACTACCTCCTCTAACTAAGTAGACCATGGACCAAGATGGCCCGGGATAACGGAACCATGGATCTTGTTCGGGTCCATCATCCATTCCCACACCATCCGCTTTAAGTGCAAGATGGTGCAATTTTAATTTTAAGTATCAAACTTCCCAATTGTCTCAATCAAAATTTCCAAACATCTAAACCTTTCAAATACCTAAACCCATGCTGCTACTATTTTCCATATAACATGTATTTACAATGTATCTAATTGATGACTGGCCTTAATCGAAAGTTCTCTCTCGTAATCGGGAGAGGTAATTAACTATAGGGGATTACGGCTATAGGAAACCAAAACTCATATCATAAAGTCCTTGTATAATGAGGGGGAAATCTCTGGGTATTGTCTTATCTACAAACCCTTCTGCCTTCCAAAATTTACCCCAGAACTTAATTCTGTTAAAACTCCCTCGCCAAAGAAAGCAAACAAGCTGGTGGAGGACGGGGCTGAATTTTTGGAGCCCATAAATTTCTGGCGACTCTGCTGGGTAATAGTTTCTCTTTCCATCTTTGACTAGTTATCTCAGTGCTATAGTAGCAGCCATATCAACTCATACTCAAAATTTTAAGTCTTTCAAAGTGATCATTTAACGAATCAAAATTTTGAATATTCTAAAATAATTATTCTCCAAATTTATATGATATTTAGTAGGATTTTTGAATTTATATTGTTCTAAATACTTGCTAATGTTTATTTATTTTATTCCTTATTTTGTGATAGTCTCTGCACTTTGAAAGTGTGTGGTGATGTATATGATTATGATTACTAACCCTTACCTTTCATTCATGTAGATAGATCTACAGAATACTCCAATGACCGTCCAGCTAGGACGAAGAGCTAGGATTCAGTTGGCAAATACTGTTATTATAACTACGAATGATGGAGCTACCATCTAGTTTGGTAGTCTCAATTTCCTTGCAGTTGTTGCAAGAACTGCCAGAGCTCCTACCCATCGCGCGCATTTGCCAGTGCAGTGACCCACTACTAAAGTTACTACACATTGGACGCATCTGCCAGCATCACGGGCTACTAATGCTATTGAAAATCCTCCCAAGAGGGATTCTATGTTTGAAAGGTTGTCTCAACCTGAAGCCCCGACTACTAAAAGGGTCGTAGTCGGAGGAAGAATATCAGTGGTGACTGCCAACACCATTACCCTGCCGATTGGGTTATCTACACTCAGGAAGAATGATGTTGAGGCTTCCTCATAAGAAGGAAGGCTTATAAGAAGACAAAGGAGAAAGAAGAATGTTGAACTTCGAGCTCTGCAATAATTCTCAATCCATCCCTCCAACCTGCCGGCTAAAGAGCCTGAAGTTACCATTCCAACCCATAATAGATTTGTAAATCTAAAATGGGTTAAGAGAAACAGCTCTACTTGGAAGCTAAAAAAATCCTTTTGGGGTCAATGGACTGAAGTCCCAATCCCTCTAAGGAATAAGGAGCCCGAAAATCTCTCGGCCTAGGTTTATGTCTTGAAGACTGTAAAAGAGAGGGGACTGAAGAAAAGAAGATACCAATAACCACTGATGGTCGAAATAAGGAGAACTCTGCCAAAAGAATGCTTATCTGCTATGGTGGAGAGAAAAGAAAGAAATGTCTCATGCGGTGGGCATCGGGTGTGACACCTGAACCTCGAGTTCAGGGATCTGCCGCCGAAAGCTCCCAGCAGAAAGGAAAAGAAATATGAAGGCCAAAACCTCATAGAGAAGAAGACGAAAGAATTGATTATGGCGTGACATTCGGTGAGGTTTCTCGGAGATCCGCCCCCATCTACAAAGAGCGTCAGAAATGGGTCCCAAAAAGGATCCACAATGACATCCCTCCCGATGGTTGACACCTTGGAGAATCCTCCAGGGGATCTTGTCGCTCTCCATCCCCTCGAAAGAAAGAGACCAACTTTGACCATTGTCTACTAGTCGAAGAAATCTCATTTCCTAACTAAGAACTAGAGATCCAGAGGCATCGCTGCTTGGAGATCTAAGTACCAGAAGAAAATATAAAAGAAGAACAAAATATATAAAGAGAAGAATATATCAAAGGGGAAGACAATATCGAAGAATATATGGAAGAGAATTTAGAAGAAGAAATGGAAGATATAAATAACACCTTGGACATGGAAGTGGTTTATATGGTGAGGCACACTAATGCTAATGATGAGGCCTACTATGATGACGGTGAAGGCGATGACCATTGGCAACCACCGCCTAGGCAAGCACTTCGACATCTCCATGAAGTTAGGTCCACCACTAGAGGAGATGGTCATTCCCAAGGAGAAGATGAAGTGGAGGAAGTAGAGGGGAATCCCCTTGATGATGAAAATGTCACACTCGCCAATATGAGGAAGATGAGGCGACAAATGAGATCTAAAGATAGGAAAATCTCTTAGTTGAATGAGAAGATGACTAAGATGATGGATCAGATGGGGGCAATGATGTAGATGATGCAAAGAACTAATGCTATTGGTGCTAATCCCAATCCTCATCCAGATCCTCCAAAATTCTAAGTGCCACAAGTATCAGGAGTAAGGGGAGCTCCTGAAGGTGGTTATGAAGTTCATAATATCGTTCGACAGCTCGCCCCACAAAATGTTGCAAGTATCTCTGAACTTGTGACTGCTGCACAGTTGGAGGGAATCATTACTGAGAAGATTAAGGCTATCATAACCATTGATCAAGCGGAGAAACTAGTGCTCAAGGGTCATCTGTACCCTGCTGAATATGGCCAAGTGTCATATCCAAAAGGATAATTTGTACCAAAGTTTAATACTTTCAATGGTACTAATACCCCGACAGCACTTAGCTTAATTTAAGGTAACTTATGGAAATATAGGGGTAAACAATGCCCTACTCTTTCGATAGTTCGTTAGTAGTTTAACAACAACTATTTTTGAATGGTATGCTGAACTTCCAAATGATTATGTAAAAACATTTATAGAGTTAGAATCTTTATTCGTTAAGAGGTTTGCTAGTGCAACCGAGAAGATCACCATCGCTGATCTCGCTCTGAATAAGAGGTAAAGGAAAGAGTTAGTGATAAAATACATAACTCACTGGAGTAACCTAAGTATGAGGTGTGAACAACAACTTGAAGAAGAGCATGCCGTATAATTGTTAATGAACAATATTGATGACAAGGTTAACAATTACACGGCATGCTCTTCTTCACCCCTTCCTATACATGGCTACAATCAACACATTTTAAGACTTGTTGGACAGGGCAGCCAAGTTTGAGAAGCTAAACTTATTAAGATCAGATAATCACTCTGATAAGCCCAAGAAGGCTAAGGCCCTAGGTGCTAGAAGGGGTGAAGACGACTCTATATTTTCTCTAGAGCTGATAGAGAAAAGTAGATGATTTATAATAAAGATAAGGACAAGCAACCAATGTAGTATAAAGAAATGCCCAAGCAGGCCTATAACCTAACCCCCCCAACCAAAGCTTATACTAGGGGAAAATGATAAGCCACAAACATTCTAAGGTAGAGGAGAATGCCCGAGATAGGCAATATAAATTTTTGATAGAATGTTCCAATCCCTCAAAGATAAAATAAATAAAGAATATTCATTTAAGAGGGAGAGTGTCGTCAAGCTATTATGATAAGCATTGAAATATGGTTTAGAACTACCTGAATGCAAGAGTCTCGAGAAGTTGAAGTACACTAGTGACCCAAATTATTGCCCATACCGTCGGGTAGTCAGCCATCCTATCGAAGACTGTTACATTTTCAAAGATTAGTTGGAAAGAAAATATCGAAAGGGAGAGCTCACAATATCAGACAATGTGTTGATTCATCTTAGGAAAGAATTAACTCAGGTAGTTACGACTTCCTTTGTACCCCCGATTGAAGAAAGAAGAAGTGAAAAGAAACTAATTCAAGAAGAACAGTGGGAGATTACAATTTCTAAAAAAACTATAAAAATATTGAAGCATCTTGAAGGAGTTTTGGGTGTAAAGTGGAAGTCTTCTACGGAGCCATTGCTAAATTTGAAAGCTCTACCTATGATACAAGCATCTACTTATAAGCAACTCCCCAAACAAGTTGGTTCTTCAAAGGCTTGAAAGATGAAATCTTTCGAAAGAAAGATCAAACTAAAGAAGTCCAAGGAAAAAAAAGATATCAATCCAAAGAGTTATTGACAGTTTGGATGAATATTACCAGACTGTGAGGCGACCTATTAAGCTTGCTAACTTTATGTCAGGGCTTAAAATAGATGAAGCTGAAGAAGGTGATGAGGAACCTTCCTATAGAGGTATGTCAGATCATCTCGGTGGCACCAAGTACATTGACAAAATAAGGATACACTGAGGAAGTTACTTCTAAATCTTGTCTGATGGTGATATCAATGGACTATAGCTCGGAAGAGGACTTGTATTTTCCAAAGGAAGATGTGTCGGACCCTGACATAGCATCGTAGATGAGATATATAAACCTGGGTGGTGATTCTAAATCAACAGATGAATCCTTAGATGCAATAATGACTGGCTCTGAAGAAAGCATCCCATTAAACAAGTTTAAGCCAGAGGAAGTCGATCAAGTGCAACTAAGGAGTGATAAGATATTGCCTCCTCCATAGAAGAAAGGGATCTCAAATAAAGATAAGGGGAAGGAGATATTTATAAATGAAGATATCATCCTCGAAGACTCCAAGAAGAAAGATAATTAATTCGGCCAAGGGGGTAGATTACAATGTCTTATCCCATCTGAGGAAAATTTCTGCGCAACTTAGTATATATGATGCTCTTATAATGTCCAAGGAACTTTGAGAGACTTTAATTCAAGCTCTTAAAGACCCCAAAAGGTATGAAGCATATTTTGCTAAGTGTAATATGATTGAAGTCTTTCAAGCACGAAATAAGCCATTCATCACTTTCACTAAAGAAGATATGATGCTTAGGACTGCAGACCATAACAGTCCTCTATATGTTATTGTAGAGAGCGATGGGATGATAATTAGTCGAATACTGATCGATCCAGGGTCATCTATAAATCTAATGAGCTTGAAATCACTAAGATCAATATGCCTTGATATAGAGCACCTTGGATCAAATAAGTTAATGGTACATGGCTTTAATAAGAAGGGGCAGAAGACCCTAGGATCATTTACACATTCTCTCACATTTGGAGAACTTCATGCATATGCCAAATTTTATGTGATTGATGCAAATATCATATTTAGGGTACTTCTTAGTCGCCATGGCTGCACGAGTACGGCATCATCCCATCAACACTACACCAATACATGAAGTACCTCAGGGAAGAAGAGAAATTCAGAATTTATGGTGACATCCAACCCTTTGTAGTTCATGAAGTGAAGATATATGAAGATGCAAAGTACTTCATTCGAAAGACGCTGAAACCATCGAGCTCTCTTGAGGCCCAAGCATCGAACCCAGAAACTCCAAAGCATCCTAAACATGAAAATAAAAAGAAGCAGGTGGGGAGAAAGAAGGCAACGCCGACTCTCCCCAAGACACTTTTCCTTTCTAAAGAAAGAATATATGTACCTCACTTAGGAAGTGACATAGATGAAAGTGATGCTACCTCTATAAAAACCAAAAAGATATGCCAGTCAATGACCAAATGGAATTAGGGGGTTGAATTTTCAAATGGTGATTATGACTACGACTCTATCTATATAAATACTGTGAAGGATGTATTCTCTAGAAGAATAGACAGCCTATCAATCTTAGATAACATACTCGTAGTCACATGTGTTCCATTGCAGCACTTCAAATAAGTCATTCTTCGAGAGGTACATAATGTTGAAGAGCTTGTGACATTCTATATACCTCCCCCAAAAGAAAAGGGTGGACCAGCTAGTCTATTTTATTCAATTAGAAAACTCAAGGAAGAATTAAATCGTAACTAGTTCCGTACACTAATTGATTCCGGGGAATTAGTATCTATGAGATTTCCCTAGTACAATATAAAAATATTCAAAGAATATTATGAAAGCGAGGTAAAACTTGTTACTCCAAATAATGAGTTCGTTTATGCTTGAGCCTCTAGTATCGAAGGAATCCTCACTTATTAAAGAAAAAGGATATTTTTGCAAAAAAGGGTCTAGGATTTATCATACCAAAGCACCCCCAAAAGGAGATTTGCCGAGCAATCACATGAGGGGAAATTAAATCTGATGATGATGGTGATGAAGAGGCGTACAAAGTTGATAATTATGATGATCAACCCATAAAGGCCAAATCTGCACCAGAAGAACTTGAAGATGGTGGACAAGCAGCCACTATGAATGAGTTAAAAGAAGTTAACTTGGGAACTGAGGAGGATCCTCACCCAACATTCAGTAGCTCCCTTCTAACAGAAGAGCGAGTGGAAGAATAAAAGAGCTCCTTTGTGAATTCAGGGATTGCTTTTTCTGGACAAATGCTGAGATGCCTGGCTTATCCCCTGATGTAGCAGTTCACAAGTTAGCTATCAAGCATGATGTGACACCCATCAAGCAAGCACCAAGGAGAATGAGATTAAAGATTGAAGAATATGTGATTGCAGAAATAAAGAAGCTCAAAGAAGTGGACTTCATCCGAGAAGAAAAATATGCTGATTGGATTGCCAATATCATTCCAATGAAGAAGAATAATGGTCATATTCGTATTTATATCAATTTTTGGGACCTCAACAAGGCATATAAAAAAGATAACTTTTAGCTCCCCATATCCAAGCTCCTAGTGGATAACACGTCCAACTATGATGTGTTCTTATTTATGGATGGATCGTCGAGTTATAATCAAATCAAAATGGCTCATAAAGATAAAAAGCATACATCATTAATAACACCTATAGGCATATTCTGCTATACGGTCATGCCCTTTGGCCTGAAGAATGTTGGTGCCACATATCAGCGAGCGATGACCCATATATTTGATGATTTATTCCATCAAAAAGGTCGAATACTACATAGATAACTTGGTCATTAAGAGTATGGACCGTAAGGATCACTTAAATGATTGAAGGATTGTGTTAGAGAGGATTAGAAAATATGATCTAAAGATGAATCCCCTCAAGTGTGCTTTCGGAGTTTCACTTGGAAAATTCTTGGGGTACGTCGTTCGCCATCGAGGGATAGAATTTGACCCCAAAAATATCAAGGCGATTATGGAGATGCCACCACTAAGAAACCTGCGATAGCTCTGCTCATTGCAAGGGCAACTGGATTTCATTTGATGATTTATATCGAATCTATCGGGTAAGTGCCAATTACTTTTTAAGTTGATGAAAAAAGATGTCCGCTTTAAATGGGATGCAAAGTGTCCAGAAGCATTTGACAACATCAAAATATACTTGTTTAAACCGCCTATTCTTGTAGCACCAATTTCGGGGAAGCCTCTTATATTATATACAACAGCTCTAGAAGAGTCCCTCAGAGTATTATTAGCCCAACATAATGAATAAGATAAGGAGAATGCACTCTACTACATTAGATAGAGTTTGATTGGAGCAGAGATCCTCTATTCTCCAATTGAGAAGCATTGTCTGGCATTGTTTTTTGCAGTTCAGAAACTCCGCCACTATATGTTATCTCATAGAATCATCCTGATATCAAAGATCGATCCGTTGAAGTTCTTGATGATAAGACAAGTATTGACAGGTTGCCTAGCTAGGAGGGCAATATTATTACTATAGTTTGATATCATATATATTCCACAAAAGGCAATGAAAGGGCAAGCCTTGATAGATTTTCTCGCCACGCATCCTATCCTGACAGACTCCCCGCTTAATGATGATCTTTTTGATGAACAAATCATGCATGACGAGGAGAACAAAAAGCTACCATTCTGAGAGATGTACTTCGATGGGGCATCATCTATTAAATATGCTCAACCTCCAAATATTATAAGAGCCCGAGCCGGCATCGATCTTATTCTCATACTACCTGAAGGAGGCATAATGAGATTTTTATTCAATTTGACTAAGCGTTAGACCAACAATGAAGACGAATATGAATCTTTAATAGTAGGGTTAGAGATTGCACTCAATATCAAAATTCAAAATTTTTAAATCTTCGACGACTCTCAACTTGTAATAAATCAAGTCTTGGGTATTTATAAGATTTGCAAGGTTGAGTTGGCTCATTATCACCGACGGACCCTTGAGCTCCTAAAATAGGTGCCAAATGTTAAAATAGTTCAGATTTTATGATGACATAATACCAAAGCAGATTGTTTGACGAAATTGGCCAAGGAAATGGTGAATACCAATGAGGAGATGCCTATATATATCAGAGTTTACAATCGTCAGGTGTTGGATCCCACTATATTACAATTCTCGAAGGTAGAGGGAATCTCAAATTCAAGCCAACAGGGTGAAACCTCACTTGACTCTTAACCTCTCCATCAAATTATCATAAAAAATTATCCAGAAGGATATCATGTAGCCAAGAGACGTAAAGCTAGTCAAGCTTCAGAATCGTGGTGGTATTGCTTGGACATTGAAGAGTGAGGTGATTGGAGTCAGCCCTTCATCAATTATTTTAAATAAAATAAACTTCTAATGGATAAATCTCTAGCCGCATAAATCTAAAAAAGGGTGTTACGATATGCGTTCCTTAATGATACACTGTATCGTCGGGCTTTTGATCAAATGTGGCTTAGATGCCTAGGGACCAAGGAAGCTGATAAAGTTGTAATAGAAGTCCACGAAGGACTTTATGGTATACATCAGTCAGGTCCCAACATTGCTGTTAAAATTAAAAGAATGAGTTACTATTGGCCGACCATTATCAGAGGTTGTATTGACCATGCAAAGATATGCCACGAGTGTCAGATCCAAAGTGATGTTATTCATCAACCTCCAAATCCACTGCACCTAATAGTAGCATCCTAGCCATTTGAATGTTGGGGCACATATATAATTGGACCAATAGATCTGCCATCATCAGTGGGACATCGCTTCATTCTAGCATCAATAGACTACTTCTCGAAGTAGGCAGAAGATCAATTTCTTTACTCATAATATTGTCTATAGATTTGGTGTGCCATGCCACATAATCTCGGTTAATGTCACATTATTCAAAAGTATAAAAATCTATAAATTCATTGATTGGCATAAAATTGATTGGCGGTATTCATCCATATATAATCCAAGGGCAAATGGCTTGGTAGAGGCTTTCAATAAGATACTACTGAAATTGTTGAAGAAGATCCTCACTAAGAACAAAAGACAGTGGCATACGAAGATGGAAGAAATGCTATTGGCATACCATATAATGTACAAGATTCCAACCACTCCTTATTCATTGGTGTTTGATGTTCAAGCCGTATTACCATTGGAGATTGAACTACCGTTACTCAGAGTAGCAATCCAGAATAATTTTACTCAAGAGCAAAATGCTCGCTTGAGAATGGAGGAGCTTAATGCACTCAATAAAGTTTGATTACAAGCTCAACAAAACCTGGAAATTTATCGAGGAAGAATGGAAAAATCCTTTGATCGTGTGGTGAACCCTCGGGCATTTCGAGATCGAAAATTGGTTCTGGTGTTTAGAAGACTAATTATCCCATACCGAAAAATTGGTGGCAAGTTTGTATCAAATTGGGAGGGCCCCTTTGTTATTAAGAAGGTGTTTCAAGGAGGAGCTTATCAACTTATCGATATGGACGACTATAGGCCTATGCCACCGATCAACGGTCGATATTTAAAGAAGTACTATGCATAAAAATACCTAAGAAAATGTTATGTTCGATGTGTTATATATTTCGTATATATTTGTTATTACATATGTATTTTATATTTTGAAATTCTCTTATATAGCGAGAATGCATTTCAAAATCCCCCAAGTCTTGAAATATAAAGCCAATCCAAATTTTCTGCGAGATAGGGAGCATTTTAAATATTTATTTGGGTTGACATCGTGTTATGCCTCGAGATCCCAAAATAGATATTTAAAATCTCATAATTCTAAATTTATTCTCTTCTGAAATGACCCTATGAGACAGGGGGCATTTTAAATATTTATTCGGGTTGACATCGCGTTGTATGTCGATAGCCCTAAAAAAATATTTAAATTTATCAATTCAAATATTCTTTTTATGTTGAAGAAAATAATAAATTATTTTCAAAGTATATGCAGGTGATCTTTTAAAATTTTAAGACATTATCTTCTCCAATGTATAAAGATTCAAAAGTAAAGAAAGAGACTTTTATAGCCATACACTTCTACAAATTGAGCCAAAGAAGCTTGAAGCCTTTCGACAGCCTGAAGCTTAAGATTCGAATGGGTGTAAGAGGTCGGATCCAATAAGTCCAAATATTGTTGGATCCCTAGAAGCTCCGTCTACTAAACAAGCTAAAAGAAAAGCCGTGGTAGCGGAACCCCCACTTCGTCAACCCGTTAGTAGGGATTGTAGGAAGAATAAAGACCAATTTGATTTGATAAGTTCAAGTGATTGTAGTCCACCGAATTCTCCTAATTGACCGAAGAATCAAAGTTCTAGCGGAAGGAGAAGTCACGAAAAACTAATGAATGCTCGTAGGCTCTAAATCTTCGACCATAAAGGATAACTCCAATTCTACCAACTTCAGTAAAATCAGCATTGTGAAGCATATTTCCCGTAGCTCAAGTTTGAAGCCTGAATGGGTGTAAGAGGTCGGATCCAACAAGACAAAATATGGTCGAATTGCTGGCAGCTCTATCTATTCAACACGCCATAAGAAAGGCCGTAGTAGAGGAACCCTCATTTTAACAACCCGAGGATGAAGAGCTATCAAATCTTAAGCTCGCCTGATCTGATGAACTCAAGTGACTCAGATTAAAGTCTCTTGAAGTGATTAAAGATCAAGATACTATCCATATTTGGTATTATCAACTAAATCCAAAACCTGCAAATGTTTCAACAAATCTGCAAAGCACAAAGTGAGGTTTGAAGGAATTCTTCTTCAACAAGTCTGCTAAAACACAAAGCAAAGGACCGAAGAAAATTATCCCAAAGTTTACACAAAGCCTAAGGCTGAACTAAGATGATTTTGTCATCAATAAGTCCTCTTTGCACAAAGCTCTAGACCAATGACTTTTTGTCACCGACCTAGTATTAAGCTAAAGTGTTTAGGTCATCGGCATCTACCCCTTCATTAAGCCTGCCAAAGCTAGAAGCAAAGGGCGGAAGGAATGCAAATCTTCTGACAAGTCACCAAAGACAAATCAAAAAATCCTTTACCAAGCTTGCCACTCAAAGCACATGTCAAAAGAAATCAAAATCTCAGGAGCTAAGTTAAAGCTATAAAAAAAAAGTTTGCTAGATGATATCTACGAGTGTCCTCAAAGATTGGGGGCATTTTAAATATTTATTTGGGCATTTTAAATATTTATTTGAGTCGACATCATGCTACATGTTGAGATCCCCAAATAAATATTTAAAATTTTATGCCAAAATGCAGCTCAAGGAGGGTAGAATGAAAGGTCCTCCATAAATTGAGCATGCTATCAACAAAAAGTGATTGTATAAAAGAACTATCACATCCCTACTTGATAGTGGCAAAGAAGAATGTCAAGCATATACAAAAAAAAGTTAGAAACAAAGGAGATAGTGGTGCTAAAGTAGAGCAAGAGGTGATAATGTTATTACTATCATCAATCTACAAAGTGACACTCTAAGGACCTAAGTACGAAAGTGCTCTATCAATATCATATGGATCTCTACTTGACCAAGAGCAAATATATCAACTATACTGAAGATTACAAGTACATCTAATAGACCTACGAATGCACAGAGATAAACTTTTGGGGATCCACAAAATAAAATTTTTAGTGTGACATCCAAGCAAACTTTTAGAGACCCACTATATGGAATCCCTAGTGTGACATCTAGAACAAATATTTAGAGATCCATAGGGTCAATTAACATATAATAAATGTGGTTCACTTTAGACATGTACCACATTTGTTGGGGAGCATTTGTTGACCTTTACTGTAATATACAGAGAACAAAAAAAAAGCCGTAAAATGATTACCTATCTAAAAGCTTTACCAATATCTCTGCCAAAATTGCATCCACAGTCTACAAACGACGCTGCTGTCAGTAAGCCTATGCCTCACATGTGTAATTTACCGCCGATTTGCATCGTTAAAATAAACCTAAAGCTCCCATTCGTCTCCTTCCATGAACTCCTCACACAAATAGAACTCTTGATACCCCTTCTCCCACACATCTCATGCAAAGCCTCTGTTACCTACAGCCTCTCATCCGACTGAACTAAAAACCCAGCTCCTCTCCCTTCTCCATCAGCAAGCCATCCGAAGCCTCTTGACCTTACTTGACACTGAGCTTCAACATCAAACTAAGAGCCCTCTGACCTTCCCACACCCGAAAAAAACCTAGTCGCTTCTTTTGTGATTTTTCGACATTCCCTTCCCCATCTCTATGCCACAAGACTCAACCAAACTAAGTCCTAGCCTTGCCCGATCCAGAGAGAGAGAGAGAGAGAGAGAGAGAGAGAGAGAGAGAGAAAGAGAGAGAGAGAGAGAAAGAGTGAGAGGGAGCTCTACTTAACTGAAGCCTCTGCTCTAACTCCAACGGCCAAACCTCTCTCACGATCCCATGCTCTTATTATTATTATTATTATTATTATTATTATTATTATTATTATTATTATTATTATTATTATTATTATTATTATTATTATTATTATTATTATTATTATTATTATTATCTTTTGCATAAAAAAAGGGAAAGTAAAGAGATATTTTTGGATAAATTTTTTGTCTCGATCATCATCATTCATCTGGTCGCAAAGGTATACAGATCCTAACTTAAATCCTTCTCTCGTAGCTTATGACGAGCTAGCAAACCCCATACGCGCTCATGTAGCGTAGTAGGGAGGGAAACCGGCGCGGTGCTTGTGACAACCTAAAAATCATCTTCAATGCTAGTGACGAGCCAACAAACCCCCTACGTGCTAACGTAGCGTAGTAGGGGGGAAACTAACGTGATGCTTGCGATGAGGGGGACGAAAAATAAGTACCTCCAAATAGTCACATAATGTAGAGGGGGGAAATAAACTAAGCTATTTTAAATAAATAAATAAATATAACCCTTAAAGGCTCATGTAGTGGGCAGGGATAAAATAAAAAAAATGCAACTGCGGTGTCATTTGACACCTACCTGAAGCGCTCATGTAGTGTCAAGGAGAAGGTTACCTCTTGGTTTTTCCCCCAAATGGGGGAGATGTCGGGAGGCTGCCAAAATTTCCATTGAATCTGATGACTTGGACAATTTTTTGATAGCTTGAACATGCAATCTTTTGGACAGCAGGGAACACATTTTGACACTCAAATGACTAATGAAGGTTTGAACCTAAGTAAAATAAAATTGAAATGAACTTGAACTTAAACCCATCTGGCTCAGGTGAACCATGGTTTGTATGATTTGTGCAGCAGGGGAATTATTTAAGATCAAATGATCAATAATTTAAACTTAAACTTGAACTCAAATGAGCTTGGTCCAAGAAGTCTTAACTTGGACTTGAACTTAAACTCTAGACTCGAGCTAAATCCTGGTGGTTTGAGCTTGCATATGGAATAAATGATAGCAAACTGAGCTATAATTTGAATATCAAATGAATGGTATGTAACTTCGCAAAGTAACAATATTAAACATACAAGCAAGTACATTAATTGGGATTAAATTTGGTTGGAACATCAAATGAGCTAAATGAGAACTTGAATTAAAACTTGACTGCAAAACTCGGACATAAGCTTTGAACTTGATTCATACATTATGTGGACTTGATTGAACTCAAACTAAGCAAAGGACATAAATTTTGTGACAAGGACTTTACTTGGATTTGAACTTTACTTGAATATAACAAAAAAATGAATATTAAATAAGGAGCTTGAATGCAAATGCTAATATTAATTAAATGTTTGAAGCCATTCAAATTCCATACAAGCGAACAAATACTCATGTGTAAGAAATCCTTAACTTGACAATGAAGTTAAGGTGATTTATAAATAATCACATCAAACCTTTGTGAGTTATTGAGACTACTGAATCTAGTGAGACGCCAAAGTTGGGTATATCTCACCTACGAATGATGAAAGTGAAGTGACAGAAAATACAACTTGATTGCCAATGTTGATCCAAAGTTTCCTTCAATGAATATTATTGTGATGTCGATCGCCAGTGATACTATAAGATCCTTTTGGTTCCTTTTGCTTCGAGCGCCCTTTCCAAAAAGTTTTTCTCTCCTTAAAAGAGAAGAAGAATGCAATCTATTCACAAGTGAAGGTTAATTGGAAGGTGCAAAGATATGATCGTAATAAAAAAACACGAAACTTCAATGAGATATTAATTGGTTGTCACATTGATTGGAATAAAATTATTATCAAGCAAATTTACTACACAAGATTTGAATCATCTTAACACAACGATGGAAGATTTATAATGGTCAACACGACTCGTCCACAATTAACAATCAATAGTGGTCATAAAGAATATGGTGACCTACTTGTGGACAATAATAGTTATCATACAATGAGTGTAATAATTTCCCAACACTCGACACTCAATTAGCTTGCAAGCAGAGGTTGACAAAGAGCAAGAAAGAGTGAATGACTCTTAAGCACCACAAATATAAAAAGAATTGTAGATGAATATACGAATATCATGTTCAAAATGACATGCAATCCTTCCACATTCAATGCTATTTGGCATGCAAGCAAATCTACCAAGCCTCTTTTGAACACTGAAAGTCAATGCACGATGAATCATCTATGATTTTACATAAAGAGGACAGTGAGGCTCACACTGACATGCAATGAATATTGAAGATCGGTGTGTAGTGAATGTAGAAAATTGCAAGCCAACATTGAAGGATAAATCAATGGCCAACAAGTACACTGATCTTTTACAAGCCAAGGGTAGATGATATATAGTAGATGTAAATGTCTATGGGCCCTTGTAGGGAACCCGCTATATGCTCAAAATATCATCTGCAAATAAAATGCTAAGTGATTATATCAAATGTAAATACCTACGAGCTACTGAATGAAACCCATGCTACACTCAACATGTCAGTTGTAACCAGAAGGATATGATATACATTGGAGACGACAAACAGTTATTAGTTCAATGCAGTGGCCACCAGTTTCGAAGCACAAGGCATCAACAAGGGCACAATCATCCAAGTTTGAAATGATTGATTCTTTATTTAAGCCAAGAATAGAAGATAATAATAATTGCATAATCAAGGAGTTGCTCACTAATTCCTATATAAGTTCTGAAATGATTGATTCTTTATTCAAATCATTATGGAGTAAGTGAACCTCAGTTCAACCAGGTCCTAAACATTGAATTGGATAAGATTATTGAGGCTTGCAAGTTCCTTTATGAATAATGGTCGTGCATCCAACATACCTCCTACGAATAAAATATTAAAATACTATGACAATTGTAAACTTCTACAAGCTATCGTAGAAGACTCATTAAATGTCCAAATGCCCCTGCATGTGCACTGTAATTTATATACACATAGGTATACAAAGGGGTAAATATAATTTTAAAACCCGTATGGGCCCCGACAATCGTGTTATTGGTACACACGTGACATCTAGGGATGCTGCGCGGGTCAATAAGTGAATTCAAGTTTGAACCCGATCATTCTATACGGATCAATATAAGTCGATAGGTTCGAACCACCAAACAAATATATGGTTACAGAGACCGATATATTTTTCTTAATATACTCATATTAGGCCATCAAGGCTTATAACAATGAGAATTCACTAACAAATGCATAAAGCCTATGAAACTCGATCCAAGTAGGAATTGACAAGGTTTAATTATAAAATGCTCCTAAACACCCGTATGGACCCTAGAGAGCATGTTATTGGTATACACGTGATGTTTAGGGATGCCACACGGGTCAGCAAGTGAATTTAGATTCTAACCCGATCCTCTTATGTGGATCAATAGGAGTCGACAGGGTTCAAACCATCAAATAAATACATGATTGTGGCGACCAATATATTTATTTTAATATATTCATTTATGCCTTCTAGGCCTATAACAATATGAATTCACGAATAAAGGTCATAAAGCCTAAGAAACCCGATCCCCTATCAAAAAGTTGATAGGATCGACAAGATTTAATCAAATGGAAATGACCCCTCTCACCTCGTTAATGGTCGTATTAAATGCAGAGCTCAACCGGAGGGATTAATTTTAAATAATTCAAACTGCCACTCAAATACCCAAAATTCAATATCCCATAAAACCCAAAATATCCAAAACCCTAAATCTCAAATATATTTAAAATTAAAATTCAACCATTCAAACACTTAAAGCAAAATCCATCCACCCTCCACAATAATTTATCGAGGTGGACAAATTAAATTTATTTTAGCTCACAAAGAGCTAATGTCTAGTCAAAAATATCTCTAGGATCCATTCTCAAACAATCTCCTATTAATAAGGACGTAGTACGTGTCCTCTAACTGGTGATTTTGTCGCCAAATGGCACCACAGGATAAACGGTTATGACTTGGGGCCCTCTGAACCAAGTGGTTTTTCTGCCAAATGGCACCACAAAATATCAGTTATGGGTAGAGAGAATATACTCCTTGTTGGTATCAAATCCTTGAGATATGAATCAATAAGATATAATCGATAGGGCACAAAGCCCTATGTTAGTTAAGGTGGAGTCAAATTTGTTTACTTAGACAAATATTTACCCAGGTCTACAAGGTACCCTTAGATGAAGCAACCCATGGTTGTCGACAAGGATCCTTCTGTTAGGTTGGGTCGACTATCTCCTCTGACTAAGTAAACTATGGACCATGATGGCCCGAGATGACGAAACCATAGGATCTTGATCGGGTCCATCATCCATTCCCCCACCATCTGCTTTAAGTGCAAGATGGTAAAATTTTAATTTTAAGTATCAAACTTTCCAAATGTCTCAATCCAAATTTTCAAACATCTAAACCTTCCAAATACCTAAACCCATTCTGCTACTATATGCTAGATAACACGTATTTACTACGTATTTGATTCATGACTAACCTTAATCGAAAGTTCTCTCTCGTGATCGGGAGAGGTAATTAACTATAGGGGCTTATGCCTATAGGAAACCAGAACTCAGATCATAAAGTCCTCGCAAAATGAGGACGAAATCTCTGGGTAGTGTCTTATCTACAAACCCATATGCCTTCCAAAATTTATCCCGGAACTTAATTCCGTTAAAACTCCCTCATCAAAGAAATCAAATAAGTGGGCATAGGCCGGGGCCATATTTTTGGAGCCCACATCAACTTATTCATATCAAACTTGACAAAGTTTTCACTAATAGTTTCTGGTTAGACATTTACCCCCCTATCCTTCTATAATGTGCCTAGTTCTAAATGCTCTGATCATTCCCCTCTTATTGTCATTCCTTAAATTTCCACTCAGAGTAGGCATATATTTCTTTATAAAATTTAATGGTGCAAATTTTTTCCGTTCAAGAAATATATGATTGATGTATTTGCTACTCCCATGCTTAATACATATCCCATCGATCTCCTTTCTATACAACAAATTTAGTCTTCTTAAAAATTATATCAAGCTTAATCACTAAAATTTAGCTTCTCAAATTCATCTTGATGTGTTGAAGCTACAAAAGAATAAATAGGAAAATTTTCATCTGATAAGCAGAGATCCCACTAACTATCTTTTGAATGCTAGAGCCAAAGTCATTAATAAGGATGTTTCTTCTTCTCTCTTTACCTGGTTATTCTAGATTGTGCAAACATGAAAAACTAATTGACTTAGGAAAAGTGAAGATGGCCTTCAATTTATATATGACAAAATAAAATGTAGGGAAAACCACTACCTCATTAAAGAAATCACCACATCATATGGATCATACCATAGTCAAGCTGACATTACTCAAGTGGTCATGACTCACTTTAACAATCTTTTGAATACCACAAAGAACCTACTAATATTTACTCTTTTCTTCTTGGTAATGTTATTCCCCCTCATCTTTCCTCATTAATGGTGGCTCCCTTTTCTGATTCTAAGATACATGCCACTATTTTTACTCCAACAAGATATTTCTCTTAGACCCAATGGTTTCACCTTTGATTTTTATATTGATAATTGGGATATCATTTGAAGGCTTCTATGTAGAGTTGTGAATTATTACTTTCTAAAAGGATGTAATCCTAGAAAATTCAAAGCTATTGATATTATTATAATCCCCAAGGGCCAACATGCTAACTATATAAATGATTATAGACAAATTTCGTTATGCAATACTTTCTATAAAATTATTGCTATGCTACTTGCCTCTATAATGAAACTTCTTATAAATTTCATTACTCATCCAACACAATCAAAATTTATTTCTAATAGAATATCCTCTGACAATGTGATTTTGGCTAGGGAGATAATCTCTAATTTCAGAGGGAAGATCAAATGTGACTTATTTGATTCAAAAATTGACATTTTTTTAAGGCTTTTGACTATTTCTCCACATCTTTATTATACAGAGACTTCATCGAAAGGCTTTTCATCTACTTTCATTTCCTGGATTAAAGCTTGCATTGAAAATACTTATTTTTCTATATGTATTAATAAGAGAGAGAGAGAGAGAGAAAGAGAGAGAGAGAGAAAGAGTGATCAGAGAGAGAGAAAGAAAAGTAAGAGAGAGAGAGAGTAAGAGAGAGAGAGAGAGAGAAAGAGAAAGAGAGAGAGTAAGAGAGAGAGAGAGAGCAAGAGAGAGAGAGAGAGGAAGAGAGTGAGCAAGAGAGAGATAGTGTGAGAGAGAGAGAGCAAGAGAGGGAGAGCAAGAGAGAGAGAGTGAAAGAGAGAGAGTAAGAGAGAGAGAAAGAGAGACCAAGAGAGAGAAAGAGAGCAATAGAGAGCAAGAGAGAGACAGCAAGAGATAGAGAGAGTAAGAGAGAGAGGGAGAGGGAGAGAGAGAGAGTAAGATAGAGTAAGGGAGAGAGAGAGATAGTGAGAGCAAGAAAAGCAAGAGAGAGAGAGTAAGAGAGCAAGAGAGAGAGAGGGAGAGAGAGTGCAATAGAAAGTAAGAGACCAAGAGAGAGAGAGAAAGAGAGACAAAGAGAGAGAGGGTAAGAGAGAGAAAGAGAGTAAGAGAGAGAGAGCAAGAGAAAGAGAAAGAGAGAGAGTAAGAGAGAGAGCAAGAGAGATAGAGCAAGAGAGAGAGAGAAAGATAGAGAGAGAGAGCAAGAGAGAGCAAGAGAGAGAACAAGAGAGATAGAGAGCAAGAGAGAGAGAGAGTAAGAAAAGCAAGCGAGAGAGAGCAAGAGAGAGAGATAGAGAGATCAAGAAAAGTAAGAGAGAGAGAGAGAAAGAAAAGTAAGATAGAGAGAGAGAGCAAGAGAAAGTAAGAGAGCAAGAGCAAGAGTAAGAGAGAGAGAGAGCAAGAGAGAGAGCAAGAGAGATAAAGTAAGAGAGAGAGAAAGAAAAGTAAGAGAGAGCAAGAGAGAGTGAGAGAGAGAGGGGGAGCAAGAGAGAGCAGGAGAGAGATTAAGAGAGGGAGAGAGAAAGAGAGAGAGAGTAAGAAAAGTAAGAGAGAGAGAGCAAGCGAGCAAGAGAGAGCAAGAGAGAGAGAGAGAAAGAGAGAGAGAGAGAGAGGGAGAGAGAGAGAGAAAGAGAGAGAGAGAGAGCAAGAGAGAGAGAGAAATTAAATTCTAATGAGGAAAGGATACCCCTTTCGGGTATAGTTTTTTTCCACTTAGAAGCTTAATTTTTTGATACTCCACTACCTAGAGTGGGAAGAATAACATCCCCTTTGGGGGTAGAGTTCTCTTTTCCATTAAGTATCCAAACACGATTAATCCAAGAGTTTGAGGATGAGAAGGACAAAGGGCTAAAGACATCCTATTCAAAATCCACTTGCATCTATCGTAGGATTATAATCCGGGTTTATCATCAGCAGTGTCTGATCATTTCTATTTTTTTGCAAATCTAGGTTGTAATAAATGGGGCATTTGCCTACGAACTTTACTTTAAGGAATTAATTATATTTATTGATGTGAGTAATTTGATTTATTTTCATGTAAGATTGCTTGCTTTTCTTAGTTTGTTGGCATTTGCGTGTTGCTTTTATTTTAGCTTGGATATGCAAAGGCTCATGAGGGTACGATAAAAAAAAAACTTTTTCCACTTAAATTTAAATACATTTTTAAAAATAATATAGAATTTCTAACGACTTAAGAAGTATGCCCAGAACCACTGGGAGTTCTCATAAGCATATCATTATCTTCTCTTTATTGTTATACACCTCCCTCCTTGTAGGTTCTTGTAAAATACGTGGCCATTGAGGGTGCATATCTTTTAAGGTGATATTTTGAAATCTATAGGAATTTTTTTTAATCCTTTTCAAAAATGACTTCATTCCATTTTATGAATTTAATCAATTTGATCAACATGCATTGCATTAGAAACTAATTTAGAAGGGTCTAATTTTTTTTTTTATATTTCTCTAAGCATTTCCACCCTACACAAGTTAAGGGATAATTAGGAAAAGATCTAGATGTCAGACCTTATTCTCAAAAATTGTAATAATAACATCCTTACCACTCTTTCATGAAGAACGGACTTAATGCTTTTAAATCGACTAGGTAGTCAGCTGGCTCGCCAATCCAGGTCGGGGTAAGTTCAGATTTGATACTGCATTAGTTAGATTTAGGCCACCTTTATTTGATGCCCAAAAAAGATTTAGGATTTGGGGTATATTTTGAATCATAATATCCCAACCTTTAGGAATATATTCCTAAATTTTTAATAAAATAATCAATCCAAATTAAAAATTCTTGTCAATTCAAAATTTAAAGCCCAACACTTAGATTAGGTTGGGACACTTTTGAATCATTTTAGAATCTCAAAGTGTCTCCTACCTTCTTTCTTTTTACTACAAAAATAAGTGTTCTAACTTGATCCATTCCTAATTCAAATTTTAGTTTCACCTCCTTGTTATAATTCCTATAAAATTTCCAAATAAAATTTGACATTATTTTAATCAAGAGTTTTTGTAGGAGACTTTAGTTTCCTATAATGTAATTAACTACGAGGGCTTGGGCTTATAGGAGATTTATAACCCACATTAACTTTTCAAAAAATCATTTTTCAAAATTCAAATTAGTCTTCTTTTGAATAATTGAAACAACGATTGTTATCGTCATGTTTGAACAATTGTTAATGAATGATATTTTCTTTCTATTGGGAGTTATATTATTTGTTGGTAAAACTTTGGATGTGAAACTAATGATAATTCATCTAGATTATCATGGTTAGATATTTGATTAAACTTCACTTTGACCTTCTGAGGTCATATGCAGTTCTTTCATAAATATTGTTATGATATTCAACGTGGGACTTGCAATTCTAAATCTGAACCTAATCTTCAATCCTTATTCTACCTCTCAAGGTAATTTATCTTTTCTGATGGGTTGTTTGATTAGAAATAAAATCCAAAGTAAATTTCATATTCCCCAAAGAAAACTAAATTTTCCAAAATCACTTTTTCAAAACTTCCACCAATAATACGGTAAGAGTAATATGTCAAATCTTTATCTAGCATGATGAATACTATACAAATTATGGCTTACTTTGGTGAAATACCATTGGATGCTCCTTCCTTCCAGTAAGTAACACCATCAAAATAAAATTCCCAGGTAGGATTTTTCATTTAATTTTAATTCCATGATCTATTTATCTAGTAGTTCCTCATTTATGGGACAATCATCTTGCATCGTGTGTACTTCTAAGGATTTTACTACAACTTGTCCCTTCACTAATTGTAAAGGGATGAATGCAATCTCAAATTATGTTTGAATCATCAACCATCAAGCTAATCTTCTTGATAGCGTCTTTCAAGTCATCAAATATTATAGTAGGATTTCTCTTGATATTAAATTTACTTTATTAGATAGAATTCAGTGCCTTAACTTTTAAGTGGAAAATATTATGGCTAAACTATGCTTCTCAATCGGAGGATAATTTACTTCAATCAGAAGTAAAGGTCTACTTAGATAATAAAGTGCATTAATTTTTCTTTTCTCATTAGCCTAAGCTAATAAGGTCCCAAGAGATTTAATTAATGTTATTGTATATATAGTTAATGGCTTCCCTAATATAGGGGAAGCTAAAATGGGAGGGTTTTTTTAGATACTATTTTATACTATCAAATACTTTCTAACAATTCTCATCCCACAAAAATGGTGCATCTTTCTTGCACAATTCTACAATTAGCTAACACCTGCCTGACTGGGCAAGAAATCCTTATAAGCGGTGCAGGTGTTAGCAAGGTTGATCTTTCCATGGTTTGATATAAATCTTCTAAGGTGTACTAATCAATCTTAGAATGATCTCAATTGGGTAAGACTTTTAAGTGGAGAAATTTATATTATTTCCTTTATTTTATTTGAATCAATTTTAATACTACGGTGTTAAACTACGGAACCTAAAAATTTCCCTGAAGTGACACCGAAGGAATGCTTCAAAGGATTCATTTTTAAATTATATTGACATAATATTTAAAAAATAATTCATATGTCATATAAATGATCTTCTCTTTCATGACTTTTAATGACTATATCATTGACATAACACTCAACCTAGTGTTAGATGAGTTCATAAAATATCCTCATCATTGCTCGTTGATAAGATACTCTAGTGTTCTTTAATCCGAATGACATAATTTTTTAGTAGTGGATCCTTATCAAAATTCTAAATGCTATACATTTTTCATCTTCAGGATCCATCTTGATTTGATTGCAACCTGATGAACTTTCCCAAAAGGAAACATAGCATGTGAGGAAGCAATATCTACCATGAGTTCCAATATGGGACATGAAAACTCATCTTTAGGACAAGCCTTATTTAAATCTCTAAAATTCTTAAATACACATATCTGACTATTCTTTTGCTTGATTGGGACGATGCTAGCTAATCAAGTTGGATATTGTTCTTCCCTAATTTAGCTAGCATCGATTAACATCTTGGCATCATCCATGACTTGCTATTCAATATCGAGTCGTATATGTTGAGTCATTTATTCTACTGGAACTATTTCTTGTTGAATTGCCAACTTGTGAACTACTATATCTGGGGATAATCTAGGAATATCTTCATAACTCAAGGCGAAATAGTCTTTGAACTCTGATAATAACTTGATCATGTTATTCGCCTAGTCCTCATTCAACAAAGAGCTTATGAAAATCAAACGAGGGTCCTTCTTTGGTGCCCAAATTTATTTCATTTAGATTGTTGATTGTAAACTAGATCTTCTATTCAAGCTCAAGAGGTTCTTCCATAACTTAAGAGTCATCTAGATCTTCTAAATTTTCTAAATAAAGTTCCTTAAAAGATTTAACATTCGCCAAAAAGACTATAAAACTCTAGATTATTTGATATAACTAAGAAATATTCATCATCATCAAATGAATATAGAGTAGTGAAGGCAACACCAAATTTTGATGTATATTTATGGTTTTTTGTTGTCCAGAGGTGTTCAAATTATTGAGCTTAACCTCTAGTCCAATTTGAGGCGACTAACCTTACTTAGGAAATTTATTTATAGAGTTTGAATACCAATTAAGAGGTAGTTATATTACCTCATCATAAATGGATCATCAAGGGCTACATCTTTTTCAAGGGGTTTACTTGTGAATGGTACAAAGATATTTGCTTTAGCATTGGGGTTTCAAGGAGGAGAGGCTTTCACCTTTAATCGTTTTACATCGCTTTGGGACAGTGGGGTTAATGTATTATTTTCCATACACTTTTAATTTCTCAAAAGTTGACATAATTGAATTAGCATCCCTAGCGACTTGGACCCTATCATCATCACTATCAGCTTCTATAAAAATCTCAAACTTTGGTTATTTTGTATACTTCTCATATTCTACAGCCTATAAGTTTTTCTCAATCATATTTGATTTATCTTCCTAGATGGGTCCGAATTAAATGTATTACATGATCCCTTATTTGTATAATATAATTTTCATTTTCTTGTATCATTTGATTTTGCTATCTTCAACCTCTTCCTCTTGATCGTTATGTCATTCTACAACCTCTTCGTGAGGGAGGGGCAGGTGACTAGTTAATGTCATGTTCGAGATCAGAATATTATTATTTTTCCTTTTATTCTTCTATTTCTCTTCCTTTTCTTTCTTATCTTTTATTTATTTTGCTTGTATTTCAGCCAATTTGGGATTTTTAGTGAAAATAGACTATTTCTTAGGTAAATAGTATAAAGAATCTTCATATATACTGACTTTTGTGAATAAAAATGGTTGAAAATCATCTTTAATATAGTGCTCTATCCCCTCTCAAGAGTATTTTATACACTGATGCAAGGTGGAAGGCACCATTCTATTTTCATGGAGCTAGGTCTAACTAAGAGAGTGTTAAAAGAAGCTTCATAATCTATTATATAAAATTTGGCTTCAATTTTCAAGGTTTCTATTTCTAATAAGAGGGTTTTTGAATGAAAAGTCGTATTTTTTGTTGAATCCTGACAACTTCATTTTATTTGAGTTGAGTTTGTGAGCATCTACCCTTGAGTATGCAAGAGTTCTAAGAGCCATAATGTTGACCTATCCACCCATATCAATTACAATGTGAGGAAATTTAAATATATTGATATTCATAGAGATATATAACGGGCGATTTAGATCCATTATTCCTGAAAAAAAAACTTCATCTAAAATTTGATCCCTGGAACTTCTTTAAAGTATAATGCTTCTTCTTATTATGTTGAATCTAGCTAAGCCATTCATATCTCTAGGTTGAGTAAGGTTTTGATTATAGCCTCCTTCATTTCTTTAGAAAAAATCAGAGCATCATAAATGCTCAATTTTACTGGCAATTTTCTAAGATGTGCTAAGATGTTGAAATCCACTTTTGAAAGTTCTGAATCTTATATTAGTTAAGGCTGATTTGGAGCTTCTAAATTATTTGTAACTTGTTTCCTTTTATTTGTGGCTAAAGTTTGTGGAGCAAGCAAAACTTTACCTCTATAAAGGTTAGCTTCGAGCACCTACTCGGTAAAAGAAGTATCACGTTGTTTTGCTTTTTGCTCATCATTTGTCTGGATATTCTCTTATGATGGATTATCTAAATCTGACATTTCTAATTCTACATTTATAGGATCACCTTGAATATCGAGAATAGAGGAGTCACAATTAAAAAAATATTGATATTGCTCTTCTAATTCATTTATAGATATTTCTTGAGTACTATTTTCTTTGTTATTTATATATTGATCCCAATATTCATCAGCATAAATAAAAAAGATGCACGCTAATATTTTTTTTCAGTACTTTCTTAGTCTCGTGAGCAACAAAAAAAAAGTCTTACAACATTAAAGACTTAGGAGTTTTAGACTCTTCATTCACAGTAATAACTTATTAAATACAACATTAACTTTATTCTTTTCTTCCTTCTTTGAGTCTGTAGAAGCTTGATTTACTTATATTTCCTTAGGCTCTTTGATAAAAACTTTACTTTGATCTATATAAGGAGTTATTGGATCAAACTGCTTGGGACTCTATGCTTCTAGAGAATCCTGAATAGATGAATGATATATCTTATTTAAAACTCCTTTAAATAAATGAGTTAAAGCTATATCCTCGTTATTATATGATTTATAGTGGATGAAGAAACAGAAGGCTCACCAATTATACATTTAAATGAATCTTTATTTGAATCAATGAAATATTCCTCGGGTATCACAACAGACCCATCTCTAATATTCCTCGCAAGCCTTTATTTCAAAGTTATGCAATCTTCAAATTCATGACTGAGCATTCTATGGTATGAGTAATAATTGGGTTATCCATATTTAACCGCTTCTTCTGGTATCCTAAGATCTAGGAGCTTGAACTCTAGTTTCATAAAAAGACTTTTGAAAATTCTTTTGATAGCCTCTCTTTTAAATAGATATTTTTTTTAATGCTTCAAGCTTCTCTCTTCTCTCTTCATAGGTGAGATAAGAATTACGTATGAATTGTATCTCATTCCATGGTCTACTTTACTTCTGATACAGAGGATGTCATTTCTGATTCTCTACCTAAATCTACATTGATTGTTTCCCCTTATTATTTGCAAACACTAATCTTGATGTCTTTTCTAAAATTTTACGAGGTTTTAATTTCGTCATTTTTAAAGAAGATTGATCTTCAAGAAAGGTAGCTGAGAGGATTCCTCTTGGAGATTAGAGGCTTTACTCAACAGTTTCTCAAAGGTTTTAATTGTTAAACCTTAAAAAAAAAGGAAATTAGACTTTGAATAATTTTTAACATAATTTTTATAGCAAGTTATTCTTCCAGCTATGGCTCACAAATCATGTTAAGATTTCTCTATCTTAAGAGACAGTCTACTGGACTTTCATTTATAGTGATGTCATGCTTTGCACCAACAAACCTCTTTAGAAATAACTCTTCTAAGTCATTGAAAGTACAAACCGCCTAGTCACTTTAGCATACCAATCAAATGCAATATTGAATAAGCTACTAAAAAATTATCTAGACAATAGTGCATCGCTGCCTCTAGCATTATAACAACTAGCTCTGAAATGTCTAAGATGTCATTTAAGGTTCCTCGTACCATCAAAGCTCTTGATTAATGGAGGATTAAATCTTTTTAGAAAATGAATCAAGTCATATTCTTCTAGATATTGTCAACCCTTTAGAGTAGATGAAGTACCCTGAGATTTAGTTAGTGTTTCTTTTACTTGTCCCTCTACCATTTACTTGATATCTACGAATTTCTATAATAGTGGTTCTACCATCATAGGTTTATTCACTGGTTTCTTTGGTTCTTCTATCCTGATTTCCTTATTCTTACTATTAAATTGTATTGAGTCATCAAGAGGAGATTTTATTCGAGTATCTGGTACAAGAGGCACTTTACCTTGCATGATGGAAATCATATTCATCATCACCTCTAACTTCTTCTCCATTCTTAGGATTTTCTCATCTTTATTGCTAAATTATAGTAAGGGTTGCTGAGTTAAATCCGTTGTATCATCTTCATTATCAGCAGTAGCTCTTTCTTCGCCTTTACCCTTTTATTTCTCTCTTGTAGAGATGAACAAGTGTCTACCATATGAACATAACTAGACATTTCTTCTTTTTAAAAATATGCTTATGCATTTTTGCAGGTTCTTATTCACTGATCAGACGGATGTTTTTTGTTAGATGATCCACAATCTCTTTGATTTATTTTACTTTCACATGATACGGATCTGCTGGAGTATACTCTCTAGCAGATGATGATTCATATATAGATTTTTTTTTCCTTCATATTTTCTCCACTGCATTATTTCTATGAGTCATTAACATGTTTCGAGTAGCAACCATTTTAGGTCGTCAAACCTTCTCACCATCAATAAAAAAAGTTGGTTGATTTATTACCTTCAGCCTCCTCCTATTAAGAAAAGAAGATGATTCGCTACTTTGTAAATGATGTCAATCAACTCTTGGATGGTGTTGACCCAAGTAGTGACCATAGGTTCTTGCTAAAACGTTTCTAGATTTATTTGATAATGGAGGAGATATGGGATTATTCCCTACATGGGCTAATGCCCATATCTCAAATATTTGATAGGAGTTTAATTATTACTTTGATCATTTGAAGGTGCTAGATGATAATTGGTATGTGAGAACCTCTTTGATTCTTGATGATAAATATGAAATAGTTGTTGGTCAGCTAGGACCTAATTTTTGAAATTGAAACATTCTCTTAGTAGGGGGATCACTTCTCATTCTCCATTTGAATGAGTTGATACCCTGGTAGAGATGACATTTGTAACAGTTCTAAAAATCTTTCTTTGACTGCCCATAATTAACATCTCAATCATGAATTAATCCTTCTAAAAGAGTTTTAAACTTTCTCTTCCTTTCAGATAGAGAAAGTAAGGCAAGAATTCAACAAAAAGGAGTAGGAGAAGAATTTTCTATCCTAATAGGATTTTCTTCTCCAACCGCAGCTGATAGTGGATGGAAGTGATTTCTACTCAGCAACTCAAGATTCACTAGTACTTCAGGAATCTCAGGATCTACATTCATTACTGCTTTAGTTGTAGCTATAGTCATAACATCTTCTTTCAGTTGTCTTGGCTTTCTTGGTCCTTCACCTCATATGACAGTTCATATTATCACATTGATACTTAGTCATCTCCTTCACTCTAGAAGATGTCCCCATCTCAAAATTCTTAAAGATAGGTATTTTAGGATTAACAGAAGACTTCCCTCTATTTTTTTTAATAGTTTGAGGGAATGACCAATAGGAAAAGATTGATGGTTATTTAACATGGGAGTCACTACAGACCCACCCTTGATGTTGACTTAGAGGGAAACTAACTTGATAGAATCATCAGCAATTGTCACCACTTCAATATATGGTGCAGTGAATACAAACTGTACAATCTCAAAACCCATTCTAAATTTGATATGAATTGCCTCAGCAAGCAAATTGAGCTGGGGTGACGTTGAAATTAAAGATCGATTTTCCATATATTTTCTCTAAAATTTAACCCAAAATTTGCATTAGTTACTAAACTCACCGAACTCAAACTTGGTGCTAAATCAAAAGATCAACCTGAACTGAATTTTCTTATTTTCTAAGGAAAATTCTATCTGTTAGAAGGTGAAATAAACTTTGCCAAGGACCCAAACCCAAGAAAAGACTTGATTGTGAAGTATAGATTTAGAATGAGGATTGAAGTTGAACTTGATGGTTGAAAGAATGATTGATTAAAATAAAATTTTGGTTGTAAGTTTAAAAATAGGCCACTCGCTTTCATAAATGGTTATGTTATGAACTTAGTGTCAAATCTCCACTGAAGATGGAAAGTAAACCCAATCCCCAATGGTGTCGCTAGATAATTTATGTGGATAAAAATAATTTGATTATTGTATCATTGATTTGCTATTTAGCATTTTTTAGACAAATATGTATAATTAGTGTTAATTATATTAAAATATGAACTAACACCATATCATCAACTTGAGGAAAGAAATAGTTTATTTTCATATTCAAATTTGATGTAGGAAAAGCAAAAATTATACCGAAGGATAAAGTTCACATTCACTTATCGTTTCAAATATGAAATAAACCAAGGATTAGCTTTAGTCAATGTCAAAAAGAATTTCCCCTATTTTAGTAAACTAAGATAGGATTTATTTTATATTGGGATCTTGGGTTCCTATTGAGGCAAGCCACTACAAACATCTATATCTCCAAAGAGAAAACTTTTTATTAAACTGGAGATTAGCTCATTCTAGGTTTAAATTATGTGTTGCCTTACATATTTTGAAACATATCATTCACTCCTTCAAAAATATATTTAAATTCTATAAATATCTTGCATTCTTCATTCTTATTATGAGAAGGAATTTGAGGTGTGCAAATACCTTTGTGGTTATGCTGGCTTAGAATACACTGACATCTAACAACATAATACACAAGCAATAATCCAAGATGTAGTACATGAAAAAATAAACTTTATCCTAAGAGATCAAAGGATTATATCAGACTACTCACGATGAGCAATTTTAAATTTATGTTTAAATGATGCTAACGAGATGACTCGCAAAAAACTCTAATTTTTTCTTTATTTAATTTACCTAACTAAATTTTCTAAATACCAAAGTTTATTAGAAATTTTGGTAGCATATTAAAAATGTGTAGCAACTTGTGAGCATAACAAGGACCCCACTACCTTACCCACGGTGGGCATAAATGTCCTATGATCTAGTGTACGTAGCAGAAATAAAGAGATGCATGTATGTATACCTGAATAGTTAAAGGGGATTGTGTATACAATACCCAGTACTATATCATCCTAGAACTAGTATAAATATTCTTATAAAGTCTGAAACATGCACACATAGGAAAATCTATGAAAATTGTTACCCGCTAAGCTACCACCCTTATGAATACAATGTATGAAATAATGTAAATAAAAATATTGCATATATAAAATAAATTTTATTTTATATATATATATATATACATACATACATACATATATAAACTATATTTATAATGACTCATATGTATAAAACATCTCCTAGGTATATTCAACTTTGATTCTTTCAAGGAATATAAAAGATTGTATAAAAAGCAATAAGCATTTAAAAATATAGAATATATAGAGTACTTGTGTAATATCCTAATGCTTCTAATGCAGTCCTTAAAGAGACTAAGTGCGCTAATAGAAATTAAAATGTATGACATTCTAGATTGCATAAGATAACTAAACAATATAGCACCTGGTAAGCATTTCACACCATTGGCCTAGCCTAGGCTTCAGTTAGTTTTCCTAGCAAATCATCTAAGCATGTAAAGGAGGCTGTGTGATTTTGGTATTTCCTATAAGAGTTTAATGTTTAAGTTGCATGAATTTAGGATATTTATTCATTAAGGTCAAAAGGGGTTGTTTAATTGTATTTTACCTTGTACAAATTTGGATTTTTTTTATTTATATTTTTAAGGGTTGACAATTTATTATTTAATTCTAAAGAATTTGTAAACTAATGGCTCCAAGTGTGGTATTCATTAATCTATAAATCCTAAGGCTTAAAATTCAAAATGCAATCATCCCCCATATAGGATAGATGATAACATAAATCGTTGAGAGATTTGTAGGTGATTTATTAAGGATAGAGAGAAGGACCCTTTAATCCAATACACACACTATTCAAGTGGAGTCAAGCATGATGTATAGGGCCAAAGATTTATTAATAATTGATTTAAGGGTTTTGAATTTTATACAACTATGCCATCCACAAATGGAGGCTAAAATAGTGCATAAAACCCTTAATTTGCTATTAAAATTTTTTAAAGTCTCCAAATCAAATATGTAAATGCCCTCCTAAGAGGAGTCATGCATAACATAAGGAGATTGTTGGGTGATTTGATGTGCATTAAAGACTTTGAATTTAATGCTAAAATGCCCTCCAAATGGAATCAAACATTAAGCATAAAGTTTTATTATTTAATTAATATTAATTTTTAGTTCAATCAAATAAATTATCAAATTTGAAGTTTTCTTATTTTTATTGAATTATTTGGAATTTTTAATTAATTAATAAAAATGTAATTAATTTATTATTTAATTTTATTTGAATTTGTCATGTATATTTGATTTATATTTATTTAATATTTTTGAAATTATGTTTTTAATGAATTATTTAAATGAATTAATTATTAACATAACTTTGGTTATTTAATTTTAATATCAAACTAATTCCAAACTTTATGAAATTGATAACATTGATTAAGAATGACCAATGTATCAATATCTAATAATTTGGAATTAATTTGGTTTGTATATTTATTACTAAATGTATTTAATTAATTTTTAATTTAAGGTTAATTAATTACTATTTAAAATTCAATCAAATTTATATCCGAATCTTTTTTCAGTGATTGTGGGACTTATTTAGAGTTGATTGATGGATATTTTGTAATTTTTTGAGTTTTCTTGATTTATTATGTTTTTTTTTTGGAAAATTCAGCCTTTAATTAAGAGCTAATTTTGAATAATTTTGTTTTATGGTTAATTAATATCAAATCAAGGAGAATTTAATTCTTACGGTAGTTCACTAGTTTAAAGTTTTGTCCCTATTGAATGTGTGTATGAATTTCTAATGATTTCCTATGTTTATTACACACAAGCCTTCATTATTTTCTTTAGGTTTCTCTAAGGTTCAAATGGGTTTGACAATTGGTGTGATTAACCCTAACACATATATAATCATATCTTAGCAAGATGAATACCAAATTCTAGATGCAAAGGGTGTAATGAATTTTCAAATATTTAAGTTAAAATTTAACACATACATTTTAAATTTTACTTAAGCTCAATAGGCTAATCAATTCGGCCTATGAAAAGTATAGGATGTATATAACATCCTATAATTACTCTCTGCCAAAATTCAGCTCATTCCAACAAATGGTTTAGGGCAAATTAAATAAAAATATATATATATGTGAATAATTGAATTTTTTTTCACCAACCATTTATTGGATTGAGCTTATTTTAATTTTAAATTTCTTTTTGTAGAAACTCACAATGGTAACTTTTTAAAACAAATTTTCACAAGTGGAAGAAAATAATAAAAAAACCCTTTTTTTTAATGTTGATTTTATTAAAAAAAAAAAGAATGGAAAAACATTTTTCTTTTTTTTTTTCCCACAAAAAATTAATCCAAAATAGTCACATCAACCTAGATTTGTAAAAATGTAACATACAAGAAATTAAAGAGCTAAAAGAAAAAGAAACGAGTACATAAAAAATTTAATAGTTGTTCAATCAAAACTTGACCTAAGTCCACTCCCCAAAGTCTCGGATATTGCAGTAAATCTTTAGTGACTCTAATTTTTCCCTACATTAAGGCATAGAAGCTTTTATATAATCATTCCACCCATCCACGGAGTGGTAGAGAAGCTGAATCACCAACTCAATGCAATGGAGTAGCTGAATCCCTTTCACTAACTTGGTATAAAAAAGTTGTTGGATCATTTGACACCACGAGCCTCTTCTTGGAGTTTCCCTCAAGAAAAGAAAAAGACTCTTGGATGAAGAAGGCCAATATTCGCATATCAACCATGTGTAGAGTCCCTCTCATATGCTCCATTGATCTCACAAAGCTCTTCTCTCAAAACCTCACCTCTCTCTCTCTCTCTCTCTCTCTCTCTCTCTCTCTCTTAACATCAATTCTCTCTCTTTAAACTCTAACTTACGAGAAAGCTCTCTTACAAAAACTGACCAAACCCTTTTAAATGAATTAAGAGATGTTTAAATATAAAGATAAAAAAATTCCTAATTTTCCATTTAGTCATCTCTATTCGTATAGTACAATCTGAGGATCGTGCAGTACGACTAGTTCAAATCTCCCTTAAGTACTGCACGGCTGCTATTTCCCTATATAATCAGTTCAATGATTTTAAACTTATCTTCTAGTGTGATCTTAATGTTATGTAATATGATTAGCTTAATTGAATAATCAATTCAACATCGATGTTGATTGGCGATTAATTATTATCCTAGTTTTCACTTGATTTGTGCAACATGAAATTAACTTTGTATAATACGATCACTAATTACACTTAATTTTTTATTCAATTGATTAACCTTAGGGAGTTAATTAGGAAAATTTTCAAATATCGTATGATACACTTATCATTGTATGGTATGAAGAAAACAATTTTCAAATGTTAAAATATTGCCTAATTATATTTGGCAGAGGAGATTTCTAAATATAAATTAATAATCCAGTTTGATTGCTATCGTACAGGATGATTACTTTATCAAAACTATTTTTTTTATTTAAGTGTTTTAATTATTATTTGAATGAGCAAATCATACAATATGATCTAGATCATCCAGTTTGATTTTCAAAAAAATTAAAACCTTATGTTTTATTTCCCCTCGTGAGTGTGTGCATGGTTGCTATACTAGCATATACAAAATACAATTCATAGAAACAAGAAAAAAAAAATAAAAGTATAGACTTTTGCATACATCAATATATTCTACCCAATCTTAAGACTAGATCCTTTTAGCAATGCTTGGTGATGTTATATATGAAATATTAGTACACACAGAACAATATATACAATAATAAAATAGGAGAATCAAAATAAAGACCAATAATATTTGTTATCATCAAAACATGAGATCGGACTCCTAGATTGCAACAGATATTTGACAAATAAGAGAAAGACTAAATAAGAAAGCGCCATGAACAAGCTAAGTGGAATAAATTATAGGCTGAAAGAAAACTCTTTTTGGCCTAGATTAGAAACATCAAAATTGTTGAGGCTTCATTCTCTAAACCTTATGATTAAGAATCCAGAATCAGCAGTCGAATGTCTGTTAATTTTAGCTTCCAAAATACACAACATATATAAGCTATAACAATTTACAAAATCTTTGTAGTTTAAACTTTTTTGGACTGTTAAAACTCTTAACATTTCAAGATGTAATATTGGGAAAAATCATTAAGTTTAACTATTTGAGGGTGTTGCCTTTTTTGACATTTTTGGAGCGTGTTCCTTTTTTTATTCAAAAATAATAGTTTGAATATATGGAGTATTGGAAACACCATTAGCATCCACGGAATCCATATTCTTTGGTTGATTTTGATTGAAAAGAAGAAATTTATTAGTAATAGCCACACGTCTAGTTCCCATATAGGTGCTAGGAGGAGGGATATGCGTAAGATAAGTATCTTTCGAGGGTAAGTTAAGATTAGGAATTTATGGTTTGTTTGAGATAAATTGGGCTTTAGAAGTATGTAAAGAGGTAGTAGACAAGATTAAGGAACTAGCAACAGAAGTAACTAGAGGTTTAGTAATAATGACAAAAGTAGGAGCTTGTGGCTTTTGTTATAGTGAGGTGGAAGAAAGTGGATGTTTTAGAATAATAATATCACGCCCCAAAATTTAATTTGAAATAATTATTCTTTTATCATTTAATTTATACAATCACAGCTACCTAATTTTTTTTTATCAATATAAATAATAGCTAAAATAAAAACTATCGGTCAAAATATCAATAAATACATTAGTATTCCTTTCCCATAATATAAGATATCTGCCTGAGTATAAAGGAATTATTACTAACATAAAGAAATAAGCTAACAGTACACCTAAAAATTCATGATCATTCTGAAACTTCTTAACCTCTTCCCTTACAAGAAATCTTCCCTTACAAGAAATCATTTAAATCATATATAATAACCTAAATGATACAGCCTGTCACTGAAAACCTTTAACTAAAATCAAAGTGCGGTAAAGAAGTAGTACGCATGTTTTCAGTCAATTCATAACAATAACATTCATATGATTATGAACCTGTGTAAATATAGTAAAACTCATATGCATCAGCAGTAGAATATATAAACAGTAAAATAGTACAGTACATGAAAGCTAATAAAATAGTATGGTGGGTAAGAAATCAGTAAACCAGTATATATATGTGTCGAATCAAAAAAGCAAACTTCGTCTCTGTATTATGGATACATAAATTAATCGTATAAAGCAGTAAAACCAAAGCATTGATATAAAACTATCAAATTCAGATCAATGCAGTAAAATCCTATAACTATGTACGCATGCCATTTAGTTATTTTTTTAGCACTACAGAAGAACATGCTATTACCGGCGGACAATATCCGCCTGTAACACGTAAAATCTGACGAAAGTCCTGGGTTTTTGGCGCATTTCCGTCAAATTTCTGTACGCCGGTTTGGTGCGCGTCGATAAATGTCTTCCGACGTTTATAATATGCCGAAAAACTTTTCGGTGCACTATCCGACGCATTATCGGCGTAAAATATGTTAGTCAAAATGTCATTTCTTAACCGATAATTACGATGACATATGCGTCGGTACTATACGACGTATGGATCCGATGGAAAATACCGGAGGATAAAATGTTATAGGTTCGCCGTAACTAAGCTACGGCTTTTTTTCGGCAGAAAAATGGCGCCGCGGCATTGGAAAAGTCGCCGTAAGGCGCGCCGAAATTTTCGGCGGACACAAAAATGACGGCATGACTGCTCCGATTGGTTGTATCATCGTTTCTGTCATATTTCCGACGTTAAATCCATCGGAAACCTGTAGTAATGATAAAAAAAATTGCATTCCCAACCAACAATTGAATTTCCATACCTGCAAACATATACAAATACAATTCCACAACAGTTCCATAACATAAAGAACTTCAACATATGCTCAAAAACATAGATATCAATTAAAACAAATTGTTCAATAGCAACAACCAACTAAAAACATCACATATTATTCATTAATACAAATTCAAAGAAATAAACAAGTTCATATGACTAAAGTAAACTACTCAGAATCAGTGGACTCCTCCTCAGCTGGACCTACCTCTTTTCCACTCATCTGCTCCCTCATTTTGTGTATTTCATCCAACAACTGATTGTGTTGCTATTGGATCTGCATTTGAACATGTGCTTGCAACTGAGCTAGCCAATCAGCTTGTGATTTCCTTACTTGTTTTAGCTCAGCTTGAAGGGCAGTTATTTGTTGAGCATGTAAGGACTCATGTGAACTTGATGTGAAGCTGGATGCAGTAGAGGAGGTCATCCCCTCATATTCCTGAGCTTGCAAACCTAAACCATAAACTCTGCCATGTTGCATTCCTCTAACGGCTTGCAACCACATGCAGTACTCAGAAAACTCCACAGAGCCGCTAGAAGAGCCCTCATTTAATGCGACATGACTCTCTCGAAGGAACTTTTATTAGGTCCGGTGTAAAGACGTAGAGGAACGTCCGGTCGGAGGTAAAATCCCGCCAAAAAACTAAGTATTTGCTCGGTATTTCTAGGTATTATTTGATAATAACGAGAAATATCGCTCTGTGAAGATCAATACCGAGTTATACCGAGCTATACCGAGCAATACCGAGTTGTACCAAGTTTTTTCTAGGAAAAACACGGTAAAACTTTTGTATAACTCGGTATTGCTTGGCATAGCTCGGTATAACTTGGTATTGGGTCTTCACGTGATGGTATTCCTCTTTATTGTTTGGTATTGGTCGGTATTTGCTCGGTATTTCTCATTTTTTGGCGCGATTTGGCCTCCGACCGGACGTTCCTCTACGTCCCGTCGGAGGACATAATAATGAAAGTAGAATATAAATATATATAATTAAACTAAAAATTGAAAATATTAAACACATATACTTACATGGTCTTTTCTTGCTCTCTCATTAATCCATTGTTGATCCTCCTGTTGCTTATGAGTGTGACTATGCAATTCCACAGGAGTTGGTTCTCTACCCAGCATCTGTTTCTTTTAGAATTAAGATAATTCTATTAATATTTGTATTAAAGAACAATTTTAAAAAACATTTAAAATTCATTATCAAACGTCGCCTGTGCTCAGTATGTGGAATGGAGTTGCCAGTATGAAGGAAACTGACCAAGCCCCCAACATCAGAAGCTCTGTTTTGTTGATTTTGATCCCTCCTCCTGATTGGAGAGATTATATAAACTGACCAAGCAGTATTCAACTCAGCCCATATAATCTCTCCAATCCACAGTGGTCGCTTGCAAGACTTTCTAATGTCTGTTAACATGTCATGCATCCGAGTGGACCCACGCTTCTCAAAATTCTTTCTAACTTTATCATTGTGCTGGGGCAGCCAAAAAAAATCTTTCTGTATTTAAAAACATACAATATAGAATATATATGTTTGTTAGCTTAAGCAAAAAATCTAACAATGGTCAACCAAGAAATTACTTGATGCAATCCAACTAAATAAGAAATTACTTTGTCAAACCGCCTTGTGTTTTAACACAAGTAAAAGCTAAAAGTCGTAGGTGATTCAATGCAAGGAAGTCATTAAGGTGATTGTAGAAAATTATGTTCAATTTGTATCCTATCTCAAAGGGTTAAGCCACTCATCCACCTAAGCATCTCATCTCTACAACACTTAACTTAGTATTATGCTTCTCTTTTTATTGCCAACATTCAGCACATTAAAGCATTGCAAGTCTCACCACCATCTTATAGAATATTCACTTATGTTTGAGGGGGACTTTTCTATCACACAATAAGCACGATGCATTCCTCTACTTCAACCATCAAACTT
This sequence comes from Dendrobium catenatum, assembly GCF_001605985.2. Classification (NCBI taxonomy): domain Eukaryota; kingdom Viridiplantae; phylum Streptophyta; class Magnoliopsida; order Asparagales; family Orchidaceae; genus Dendrobium; species Dendrobium catenatum. The sequence goes on from NW_021319800.1 coordinate 3,240,074, forward strand.
GAATTCTGCTGATAATATCCCCTTCAATTTCACCATCACTCTGAACAATAGATCCAAGATATATAAAATGTCTACTCTTATTATTGACTTGATCGCCAAAAGTCACAATCTCATCTTTAAGGCGATTGCTACTAAAATTATACTCCATATATTTAGTTTTAGATCTACTCAAGAGAAAACCTTTAGACTCTATAGTTGACCTCCATAATTCAAGTTTACCTTAAACTCCCTCTCTAATCTTATCAACAAGAATAATATCATCAGAAAAAAGAATACATAAAGGTACATCCTCTTGCAAATGCCTATTGAGAATGTCCATGCTAAAGCAAAAAGATATGGACTTGAGGCAGATCCTTGATGTCAGACAAAATAGGAAAATACTTGGTCAAACTACCTTGTGTTTGAACACAAGTAATAGCTCATACATATATATCTTTAATGTTTTGAATACAAACATTATTAACTCTTTTTTTTTTCAAGAAACTCTCCTTAGTACTTCTCTTGAAACTTTATCATATGCTTTCTCTAAATCAATAAATATCAAATGCAGATCCTTCTTATTCTCTCTATATTTCTCCATCAAACCTCTCAATAAATATATAACTTCCATAGTAGACCTACCTGGCATGAATCCAAATTGATTTTGAAAAGTTTAGAAACAAAAAAAATATTGAATATAAGCATTATTAACTTTTTTTTTGCAAGAACTCTCAATAGCACTACTCTTGAAACTTTATCATATGTTTTCTCTAAATCAACAAAAATCATATGTAGATCCTCCTTACTCTCTCTATATTTCTCCATCAAACCTCTCAAAAAAAGTATAGCTTCCATAATAGAACTACCCGGCATGAATCCAAATTGATTTTGCAAAATTTTTCAACATAAAACATCTACATTATGAATCCTATATCAAATGTCTAAAAAAAAATTACATGAAAAAAAAAACCTTAAGGGAGGCGACTTACAATCGACGGGAGGGAGGTGGAAGCTCACGGTCAGAAATAGAGCTTCCCCGGCGACGAATGCGGTGATCGTCGGCGACGTCCGGTGATCATCAACACAGGTCGGCGACGTCGATCTACGGCGAGCGACGCTGGGTGACCAGGAAAACAACGGAGATGCGAGAGAAATGAACGAATGAAATGAGTAGGCGTCTCGGGCTCGGGTTCAGAAATAGGGCTTTCGTTGGCAGATTTTCCGGCGTCCTTGACGCCGGAATGTTTTCAGGCGCATTTGGTGCTGGTTACAAGTCGTTGAGTTTAAAATAGCCGTCGTATTTTCCGCCGGTAAGTGCGCCGTACATTTTCCGTCGTAAAGTGCACTGGTACCAATGGATGCTGGTATATTCCGACATAACGACTGGCACATTGGACATCGGAACTGTTCCGGCGCACTTTGTGCCGAAAAAAAATGCAGTTATAATTCCTTCGCATTATGCGCCAGTACTAACGCCGTATTTGCCAACGCAAAATATTCCGCCAGAAAGTCCGACGATATTCGCGTGTTTTCCCGTAGTGTAGTATCAATGTAGTTTCATAATCACATATTCAATATGTGTTAAATAGTAAACAATGCAATGAATCTGTAAGAGTACAACAACAACAACATCAAGCCTTTATCCCACTACGTGGGGTCGACTACATGAATCCCTTTTCTCCATTGTGTCCTATTAAAAGTTAAATCCTCATTTAAATCTAATAAAGAAAGGTCATTCCTAATATTTTCTAATCAAGTCTTTTTAGGTCTGTCTCTACCTTTCTTAACATAAGTCAAATCTAATACATCTACTCTCCTAACCGGGTCATCAGACGGCCGCCATTTTATGTGACCAAACCATCTAAGGCGACTCTCTCTAATCTTATCTTCTACTGGAGCTACAACTTGCATTCCACAACATAAAATTGAAATTTCCAAGACTCTTTGCATTAATTTTATCTGCCCATTCCTAATTATAAATTTATTAAATTACCTTTAAGTCTCCAAGATTCCCCTAATCGCATAACAATCCCAAGATACTTCTTCATTTTAACCATATATCATTATCTATATCCATCTTCATTTGTATAATATATCCAAATACTTAAATCTTATCATACATATACATCATTGTATCATCTTATGATATTGACCTATAATTATTAATATCACATACTAAAAATTGTATACCATATATTTAACCTTAGTTTCACTAATTCTAAACTCTCCACCTTTCCAATTGAACCATATATCATTATATATATCCATCTTCATCTGTATAATATATCCAAATACTTAAATCTTATCATACATAAATATCACTTTATCATCTTATGACATTAACTGATAATTATTAATATCATATGCTAAAAATTGCATACCATACATTCAACTTTTGTTTCACTAATTCTTAACTCTCCACCTTCTGGAGTTTTTCTTAATTATTTCAACATCTGTTAAACCAATTAAAATTTATGTCAACTACCCAAATGATACACCAACACACCTCATTTTGAATATGCTTTGTAGGCATCTCTATAATTAATACAAAAAATATACAAACTCATTGTGGATCCTTAATAAAATCTAATTGTACCTGAAACTTTTTATCACTCCACAATTGATAATAAAAGTCAATGCACCATCATACAAATATTTTATCACTAAAGCAATACTCATAGTACTCCATTGTATGCTTCTCAAGATCAAATAAAATCATATGAAAACCCTTTTCTACTCTATATTCTTTACCATTAATTGACTTAAACAAAATTCAGTTACATGGTACATCGTCTTGGCATGAAATCAAATTAATTCTTTAAAATTGATACAAACACATTGTTGAAATAAATCAATACGATCGGCAAATCAAATACAATTGAAATCAATCAATGCAATAAAATCATATACAACAATCAAATCAATAAATCAATAAACAATCAACCCAATCAATCAATCAATCAATGATCGGTATTATGAATCAATGTATCAGTGGATCTATAGTATCGGTATCCGTATCAGTAGTATCAATCATGTCCGTGAATCAATGAATCCATAATATCGACGATAAATTAATAATCTCGGTATCTGTATCCATGAATCAATACAATATCCATATCCATAACGGTGTCGGTATCCATGAATCAATACAATATCCATATCCATAACGGTGTCGGTATTCATGAATCAATACAATATCCATATCCATAACGGTGTCGGTATCCATGAATCAATACAATATCCATATCCATAACGGTGTCGGTATCCATGAATCAATACAATATCCATATCCATAACGGTGTCGGTATCCATGAATCAATACAATATCCATATCCATAACGGTGTCGGTAT
>NW_021319800.1:3244012-3267426 GCF_001605985.2 Dendrobium catenatum
CCGTTTTTTTTTTTTTTTATAAATACATGATATATACCTCATTATGTTATTCAAAATGCTCCTCAAAAATAATTTATTCCATAAAACTCGCATTATATTATTTCTTAAAAAATAATTCATATTTCTTTGATATTTTCATATTTAACTAATATAATATTATTTTCGCTACTAAGACATCAATCTTGTACAAGGCTTTTATATATTGTCTTAACCATAGTCCTTTGACTATTCGAATATGACTAATTAATCCCAAAATATCACGTTGCTTTAATTTAATTTATCGACAATTTAGAATTGATCCAAAATGGTCCTTGTGGAACTAAATTGGGATTAATTTTATATAGTCGAGGGACAAAATTGAAATCAATTTTATATCACAATTACAACATAGGTGGCCATTTTAGATCAATTTTGTATAGGCAATGAACTAAATTGAAGTAGCATCATATTATGGGGCATAATTGGCCACACAATTAGTCTGGGGTCTATTTTGGGATTTTATTCTATTTATATATCTCTTGTTCACAATCTTTGATAATAAGCCTCTTGAAAATATTTATCAAAAACTATAACTTTTGTTTCGTACGCCATCCTTTATACAAAACATTTAGCTTAAAGAGTGGTGATGCAAAAATAATATATTAGTAGTACCATCAGTGATAAGGTCGGTCAATAATAGTATCATTAACATTAATAATGTCCGTATTAATATCATTAAAAGTAGGGAGTAATGACAAATATGTATAGTGAACAGTCAAGTCATACAATAATAATGAATCAATAACAAACATTTCAACAATCATACTAAACAAGTAAGAAATTCTGGCTATCATGATACTTTTCAATAAATCATAAATTGATTATAGATAAATGTTAGCTTAATAAACAAAGTCATCACTCATTGCCCATCACCATATTAATAACTCCTTATAACACCCAATCGTTGAATCAGATAATGTCAAATCATCATATTAAAAGGAAAGTCCATCCACCTACTAACCTGTACAGTTCAATGAATCTCGAACTAACGGATCAACCAATCTTTACTTATTTTTTACAAACACATGCATTATTATCACAGTACTATGATAGTAAAAGCGACAAACTATTACTTTGTCTTACATCCTCATTCATTTTTAATACAATACAGCAAATAAAGCATAATTGAGTTTAATTAACAAAATGTCAAAATATTTGAAGAATAGACAACAAAAAAGCTAACTAAGCAGAAATTTATATTTTTCATAAACTAATCAAATTATCAGAAATTATATATAATAATATTTTGAATCTTTAATTGTATTAAAATATTATTTTTAGATATCAAAATAATTTTTTTGAATTCGAAAAAAATCATTGCTTTTTTAAAATCATCTGACAAAAATATTAAATAAATATTCAAAATCTTTATAATCTCAATCTCTATAGCATTTAAAAAGTTACGATATGACAGTTTTACCGATACAAGATTATCATTAATATTATAAATTTAAAAGAAAAACACTAAAAATAGCAAATTATTAAAATTAGAAATAGGATAATTATTCCTTAAAATGCAAGGAGCCAATCTCCTAAGATGACCGAACTGAAAAAAATCGCTTTACAACTTCCAATAACTTTGTTTTTTCTCTCTCATCAAATTCGCTCTCTTACGCCTATTTGAAAAAAGTTGCAGGAAAAAAGGTTTTAATAATTGTAATGAATAAGAATATGTATAAAAATAATAATCTAATTTATATAATTTTCACACATATAATTAGATTTTCAGAATTAAATTCATAGATTTACAAAAATGAATACTTGACCATTCAAATGGATATTAAAAATTTTAGATTTTGTTAAACTATCAATACACTAATCTAAGAAAAAATTTCATTGCCGAATCAACTATTGGGTCAAAAATATTTTATAAAAATTTTTATTATGCATTATTTTTAGAGAAATTATTCTTCTATATTTATTATTGTTGCGTCCTGGAAATTCACGGTGGCCTAGAGAAATATATGGTTTACGTCTTAGCATTGTTACGAGAGATCTTAGCAACACAAGCACCCGATAAGAGCGCCGGTGAAACATTCATAAGAGAACACCAGAATTTTTACGGCAAAACCCCTAAAGGGGAAAAAACCACCGGGGCCTTAGCCCAATTTGAATGAAACTCCACTAGTATTTGCCAGTCTGACTACAAATTGAGGCCCTTCCTTGGAGAAGGCCTTGTATTGATGCTCTACAATATTCATCATATACGATTGCTATTACATGGTAGGCGTTTAACATATACATGTTGTTTGGTCGGGAAGGGACCGTACGTCGGGCAGTGAGACCAGGGGCAGAAAGACCGTTGTCTATTGATGGAAGGTCGACGGACCGTAGTAGGCGACGGACGAGGTGCGTAAGACCGTATCGGCAGTGAAGACCTTGGCGTCAGGAATGACCGTTGTTCTGGTGATGGAGGTCGGGGAAGGACCAGAGTTAGGCGACGGAGGTCAATAAGGACAGTAGTCGGCAGTATTTCTGGGAGAACTGTGCGGATCAGGTGGGTGGCCTGGTGGAAGCTTATTAAGGACCTCAAGTAATGGTTCCGGCGGAAGTCTGTGCTCATGTGATATTTGGGAGCACACGACCTTTGGTGATGATTCTGCCGAAGACAAGGGCCTCTAGCAAAGGTGAGAGCCTTTGGCGAAGGTGAAGGCTGCTGGTAAAGTGAGGGCCTCTTAACGAAGGTTAGGCGCCTCTGTGCGAAGATGAGGCCTCAGATGAAGACGTTCAGGCCTGAACGTCGAGCCTTGAGATGGTGGTGCGGTGAAACTTCGGCGGGTGGTCCGGCGAGGCTTCGACGCTGGTCCGCGAGGCTCGACGGTGGCTCCGCGTGAGGCTCCTGCGGTGGCTCCGGCGAGGTTTCGGCGGTGGTCGGAGGAGGAGCTTCTTCCTTCTCCTCTTCCTTCTCTCCTTCTCCTCTTCTCTTCTTTGCTTTGACTCTCCTTCTGTGAAGACATTATGACCTTTATAGCATTTTCTGGAGTTGGCAATAGCTTGTAAATAGGCGTGAGTTCAGGGGCGAATAGTGAAGTTGGTTGAGTACGGGCATATGAATCCTACGATCATGCACCGTTCATTGGACATTTGTAGGCCTTAATGATGTCGGGGAATTTCTGTGATATTGGCGCTCGTTGGATTTTGTCTCGTCTCGCAGCCGTCGATTCGAGTATAAGCTTGTTAAAATACAGACACCCTTTTGGTAACTCAAACAGTGCTTACGAAGCTTACCAACAGCCGCTTCTAACCCTTGATTTGACTCATTTGCGTCTCAGATTGAAGTTGAATTTGGTCCCAAATGTCGTTGAGTTCGTATTCAGAGACACCTCAGGTTTGACGAAGATTGCGAAAATCAGGAGTTTTTGCGGTGCTCCCGGATTTTAATTTTTTAAAGTTCCCAACTTGATTTTTGCCCCCATCGAGATTCTGTGCCATCAACATAATTTCATGATGACGTATTAAATTATATTATTCAATAGGTTTTTGACTTTTAGAAAACTACTTTAATTGTTTTGAATAAAAATTCTACGCATCAAATAATTTTTTGTGTAAGGCGATACTGCATTTTATTTTTGTTCTCAAAGGGGCGCTTTTTTAAATTGTCGCTTCTCCAAGATATAAATATGCATACATGTCCCGTTCCAGAGAATTCTTCAATTCTCATTCCCTTCCTTAGCATAGAGCAACAAGCCCGCAACCAATAAACTTCCCAGGTCAGCAATGGCTGTCGCCAATAACGGCACCAGCAAGCAGGGGATCGATCCTCCATCGGAAACAACGGCAAGAAGGGCTGGTGATGTCGAGCAGCCGCCGCCGCAGGCAGATGGTGGCGCAGCAATCGCATCGGTGGTACAGCGTTGGAAGAGGGAGGATTTTCAGGAAAAGGCGGGATTGCTTCTTCGGGCGCTTCAATTTCTCTTTTCTCTTCTTTCCTTCGTTCTTATGGCTTCTAACAAGCACGGTGATTGGATGAACTTCGACCGCTACGAGGAATACAGGTGATTCGATTGATTTTGTCCATTGGATCTCGATAGAGATCATTGGGGATCTTTCATCGCGCGCGATGATTATTCTAATTTATTTAATTTCAGGTATCTTGTGGCGATATCGTTACTTGTGTTTTTATACTCGTCGGTCCAGCTTGTTCGGCAGGTTCGCCGTTTCAGCACCGGTCACGACTTTATGCCCGCTAGGGCAGGAACGATTTTCGATTTCGCTGGAGATCAGGTGAAAGTTTCTTGATCCATTAATCCTACTAGAACTCTAAAAATTAGTGATTCCTCCGACAGCGGAGTTCTCTAGTTAGCAATTTTTGTGTTATATGCTCAACTATCCTTCCTTCAACTGGTTTATGCTTCGTCTCCAATGACATTGGAAAGGTGAATGATCTCATCTTATAATTGGCCTGTATGGCTGATTGAAGCAGCAATCATATTTTCCAGCGTATTCATCCTGACATCATTTTTTGTTTCATTTATTATAATTGTTATTTGTTTAAATTGTGGGAAACCTATTTTGCCTAATCGATTATGTTCGGCCTTTTTAATCATTTTTTTATTAAGATAATTTCAGATTAGCTGAGTGGCAACGGAACAACCTAGCTTATTTTGAAAAAAAAAAAGCATTAAAAAAAAATACAAAAGGTTATGGGAGATACCCAAATATTTTTATTTATTAACATGTCTGAGATGTAAAATTTTATATTTATTTTTATAATACTTAAATCTCCACAGGTTAATTTAAAGTATTAAAAAATAAATATAAAGATTTAATAAAAAACATGTGATGTGTATGTAAATCCCCAAAAAATGAACCTGCGTCTAATTCTACAGTATTGAATGGGGATTGGACTAGATTCAGACAGAAATGGAAATTAATTTATCTTGGATAAACCCAGCTTGAGCCTGTTGCATATCTTTTTTTTTTGGTTATAAATTCTCATGTATTTTGCAGAGACGGATCAGGGAAGAACAAGTACCTTATACTGCAGTATAGCAAAATTGTATTTACTAAGTTAAAAGAACTATCAAATCTTTGGTAATTGGCTGGAATTAAAGGGTATGAGTTTGAAGACAATGAATTATAAGGAATATTGACCGTCCTAGAATTATTAGAAAAATGTTAAACAGAGAACTTCTTTAGGTCTTGGTAATGATTTGCCCGTTGCACAGAGTGTTTAATCTTGCGTCAATTAGCTTAGATCGACAATTTAAAAATGTTGTTAAGTTATTTCTGGTTTTTATTTCTTGTGGTCGTGGATTATGCAATTTCTCTATGCTCTCTGTTATAGCATCATGGGGTGTTAGAATTTTTAGATTTAATACATTAATATTAATACATATGCTTCATTTTTATTAAAAATATCTTGTCTTTATTACTATAAAATATTTTTATTATTGAGGAAATTCTATTTTATTGCACTTTCTTTATTATCTATTTTTTTGAATTTATATAAACATGTTTGTGTTATAATTATAAGAATAAAAAAGTACAACATTTTATGATTTCTGTTAAAAAAAACTTTTTTTTTTTTATGTTTTCTAACAGTACCCGCCACCCATCTAGTTGATCTGGGCAATAGTTAGTACTTCAGCTGCAATAGGCACGAACTATTTGTTGTGGTCAATTCATATTGAGAATGGAGATGTCTAGGGAGGTATGATGAAATGTAAGAATCACAAAGCATAAAGATCATTAAGTTCTTATCAAGAATTGTATTTTCCTTGTTTAGAGGAAGTGTTAAGTATGTGCACATTTTCTATTGATAATAACTAGTACTAAGCCATATTTTTATTCTCAAGCAAACAGAGGGACGTTGCAATTTCGTGTGACCTCGTGGTATTATTTGCTGTCAAAATGGTTGGGATAAAATAATTATGACTAGGGGCGAGAGTTTTGTCCTTATCCCCAAGGATAGATATAATATGTTTGAGCTCCACTGTAAATATATATGGCATTAAACCAAAATCTCCCTTTTCTTATAATGATTCTTTGATTATTCTGCCATTCTGGGTCGATTTATTCTCACCAATCAATCATCCCAATTCTTTAAAAGGTTTATTTGGTTATTTAAACTCCAAAAATCTTTTTGAAAGATGGGGAAACTTGTTAGATCTATGATTTCCTTAAAAAAGGTTAAAAATTCAACATTTGGTTTAAGTTTTTAAACTCCTTAAATTCTCTGTAGTGCCCCTGAGAGGACTTGATCATATTTTTTTTTTTTTTTTTTTTTTTTTTGTTATAAATTCTCATGCATTTTGCAGAGACGGATCAGGGAAGAACATGTACCTTATACTGCAGTATAGCAAAATTGTATTTACTAAGTTAAAAGAACTATCAAATCTTTGGTAATTGGCTGAAATTAAAGGCTATGAGTTTGAAGTCAATGAATTATAAGGAATATTGACCCTGCTATAATTATTAGAAAACTGTTAAACAAGAACTTCTTTAGGTCTTGGTAATGATTGGCCTGTTGCACAGAGTGTTTAATCTTGCGTCAATTAGCTTAGATCGACAATTTGAAAAAGTTGTTAAGTTATTTCTGGTTTTTATTTCTTGTGGTCGTGGATTATGCAATTTCTCTATGCTCTCTGTTATAGCATCATGGGGTGTTAGAATTTTTAGATTTAATACATTAATATTAATACATGCGCTTAATTTTTATTAAGAATATCTTGTCTTTATTACTATAACATATCGTTATTATTGGGGAAATTCTATTTTATTGTACTTTCTTTATTATCTATTTTTTTGAATTTATATAAACATGTTTGTGTTAGTATTATAAGAATAAAAAAATACAACCTTTTATGATTTCTGTTAATTTTTTTTTTTTTTTTAATGTTTTCTGACAGTCCCCCCATCCATCTAGTTGATCTGGGCAATAGTTAGTACTTCAGCTGCAATAGGCACGAACTATTTGTAGTGGTCAATTTATATTGAGAATGGAGATGTCTAGGGAGGTTTGATGAAATGTAAGAATCACAAAGCATAAAGAACATTAAGTTCTTATCACGAATTGTTCTTTCATTGTTTAGATGAAGTGTAAAGTATGTGCACATTTTCTATTGAGAATAACTAGTACCAAGCCATATTTTGATTCTCAAGCAAACAGAGGGTCGTTGCAATTTCGTTTGACCTCGGGGTATTATTTGCTGTCAAAATGGTTGGGACAAAATAATTATGACTAGGGGCGAGAGTTTTGTCCTTATCCCCAAGGATAGATATAATATGTTTGAGCTCCACTGTAAATATATATGGCATTAAACCAAAATCTCCCTTTTCTTATAATGATTCTTTGATTATTCTGCCATTCTGGGTCGATTTATTCTCACCAATCAATCATCCCAATTCTTTAAAAGGTTTATTTGGTTATTTAAACTCCAAAAATCTTTTTGAAAGATGGGGAAACTTGTTAGATCTATGATTTCCTTAAAAAAGGTTAAAAATTCAACATTTGGTTTAAGTTTTTAAACTCCTTAAATTCTCTGTAGTGCCCCTGAGAGGACTTGATTTCATTCATAAAATAAAAGTAATACGATCTTCATTTTATAAAGAATCTATCTAGAACTTGCCAAATGATTCCTAAATACACCAATCAGTTCTTTACTTGTTCCGTTGTTCGTGCATTCAAAGACAAAGTGGTATTTAATCATATCGCTTTGTGCTCAAAGCAGTTCATCACCCGAAAGAAAGTTGATTAAACAAACGAGCAGAAACCAGAGCATTTCCATTGGGTTTGTTTCATCTTTTTTCGCTCGTACTCCTCTTTGTTCTTTATTCTCTCTGTTTCTATTTTGTGTGTTGATTTATTTTTGTCCCATTCTTCCGAGCAATTACCATTCAACCTTCTGTTCCTTCACTGTTTACCATTCTATCGTTAATAAGGTTTTGTTACCAGTAGAGTCTTGTCAATACGCCAAAAGGTTCAAAGCAATCAATCAAAAAATGCAGCATAACCTTAATATAAAACCTACAATATATTGAGATGCAGGCAAAGCCTAATTTAAATACAGAGAGTTAATGTGCTTTTTAATGTTATTTATATTTTTTTACTAATAAACAAAATGGTTCATCAGTACTTTATTTGATAAATTAGATTTGATTTTAATGTGTTTTTTATTTTTATTTATCTTTTTATTTTCTGAAATAAAATTTGATTTTCATGTAGCTGCTTATCTTATGATCTCATCATCGTCTGCAGCCATTCCAATCACCAACCGCATGCGAGAAGGTTCTGACAACATATTCACAGATGCATCCTCGGCTTCCATCAGTATGGCCTTCTTTGCATTTTTATCCTTTGCTCTGTCAGCTTTGGCCTCTGGATATAAACTTTCTAAACATAGCTATATATAAGTTGGTCTTGTCTGTTGAATCCTCTTCGTGCAATTTGTTTGTTTATTGTCATTTTGATTGTCACATAAGCACATATATCATATATGTATGATTGCTGTGAAAATATTACTGTAACTGAATCGATTTTTTCGTAAGAGATTGTTGTAAATGTCGCAAAAATAATTATTTTATGAATGTGGTTTTTATCTGTCATTCTTCATTTTGCCCCAACTGTGTTATAGAGTAACAATGCAATGATATGCTACCATTGCTATCAAAGAATCCCTTTTGCTACAGCCTATGCAGATGGTTCAGTTTCGTTTGTTTCGATTATTTTGATATTCATATGTATTAGTTTTAAAAAATTATTTAAAAAAATTGAAGTATTTGTCGTATAATTTAGTGAATATATTTAAGAAAATAAAATATATTATTAAATTAAAGCTTTATTTGGTATAACTTTGTTATTGTTTTTTTTAAATAATTTTTTTAGGACAATTTCAAATTAAAAAAAATTATACAAAGAAGTTGCTTCTAAAAAATTTTAAAAAATTATTTTCTCTATAACAGTTTTACAAAATAATAAGAAAGTCATCCCAAACTAAACATTAATATACTTGAATTTTATGCCACATTCTTTTTATGCTCTAAGTGCAAATACATAGTTTCATCAAATAGGTTTAATAAATGCATAAGGTTGTTGGAATAAAAAATATGAATATTATAAGTTACATAATATTTAATTTAAAATTTTCTGTGATGATACCAGAAATCCTACTTACAGTACTTACAAGGTTCCCATAGCACAAAAAAATAGAGAATAAAGTAAAAAAAAAGGTTAGAGAATCAAGATAGATGCTCAAATTATTTTATTATTGAATTCAAGTGCAATTAATTGACTTTGGCAAGGAAAATTTCCTATGACCCTTTTATTTATAAGATTTTGATATTACAGGAAAAGCTATATATATATATAAGGCATATAGCTCAAAAAGTGTATATATTTAAGGGAGATTTACATACATACCACTTTTTTTTATGTTATTTACATATCTAATACTTAAAATATTAATATTACATATCTATCATTCATATACAATTTTAATATCAAATATATAACTCATATAATTTATTAATTATATCATTCATATCATCCTATAAACTTTAATATTTCATTCCATGCATTCAAAATTATTCAATGAGTGGTAAGCATGTAATATTAATGTTTAGGATGTTAGATATGTAAATCTCATGGAATAAAGTGGTATGTATGTAAATCCCCATATATTTAATTGAGGCCAAATTTTTGGAACCAGCAAGCTTGGCGTCAAATTTAGGGGAAAAAGCATGATTTCGAAATAATTCTAAAAGAAGCGAACTCGCTGTACCATTTGGCGCAATACCTGAATGTGAGATTTTGTTCAGCGCATTCCTAATGGCGCATTCCTTGAATTTGCCTAAAACTTTCGACCTTCGCGCAATCATGTTCTGTCGGCTGCAGCAAAATGAAATTTCTGAAATTTCGCGCATTCAACTAATGATTGTGCTATTTGAAGTAATGATATTACAATGATTTTTTTTTTTTTGAGAAATGAAATCATTTTATTGTTTATAGTATTTTAAATTTTTATATTAAAATTTAGCATCTTATCGTTGTTAATATTATTATTTATTAAAAAAAATCAAATTATCTCTAACTTTTTCATTTTGTTTTTTCATGAGGGGTGATATGATAATTATCGCGTATTATCGTACCTTTTGTTTTACACTTAATTTATGAAAATGTTATCATCTTAATAGTATAAGTTTATATAAGATGTAAATCATTTAAAATATAGTTTTAAATTTTTTTAAATATTAGAAATATTTAATTTAGTAGATTTTATTTAATTTAAATATTCACTAAAACTTGCTTTGCTAAAATATAATAAGACCGACTTAGAGGTTTTTTAAGATAAATAGCAAGGTAATCATATATATCATTACATACCCTTGTCGTACATATCAATGCACACCCTTGTCATATCCTAAGCACATGTCGTACACGAGTTTGAAGTTATGTTTGTGTTCGACAACATTTGAAGTGAAACATAAATCCGTGTTGATGCTGGTTCCAATCTTCGCCATCTAAAAATTCTTTTCCATTTCCATCTTGAGAACATTGAATCAGCATTTAATAGGTGTTTATAAGTCATTTATCATCTTTAGGGCACCAATAATGGTATAGAATACAGTGATCTATATCAAGCATTGACCTTCCCTTCCTTGGCTACAATATAACTTCTTTGTCACGACCAAGCTCTCGAATTGCCCCTTTAGAAAATTTAGTGATACGAGGTGGCCCCCCATGTTGCAAAATCTATCTTGTAGCAATTTCCAACCAACATCTCGAAGTTGAAAGTCAGACCTCTATTGCCTTAATTTCATAACATCATGATTTTCATGCCACAAGATGACATCATCATCTTCCCCCCAAGTATGTAGAACACATCTAAAAATTTCATTCGTTGTTGCTCTTGCTTCTAGGATTTCATCTGTAGTGTAAGCCAAACTTTTATGTAAACGGCTACTTCCTTTTTGAATCAGTTGTTGCGTCGGTACACCTCTTATTTGTTTCAAGATAAAAGAGTACATTTTGTAGTAATGAAGTTGTTCTTCCTTAGCAAGTGTATTCCTATGTAGCATGAAAAAAAAAAGATGATGTAAAATAACCAAAACAATTGAGGATCTTATAAATTGAAATAAGGTATATTAATACATATTGGATTTTAAGTTATAGTTAAAATAAGATAGTAAATAATAATTTATGTAGTTCTTTATTATTAAACTTTAATCATTACGTTAGAGTACTATTGTAATTTTTATGATTTAGTTGACGTGATATTCTAAAATATAGCTAATATTTTAAAGTAAATGCTATATTAATTTAAATTGGTATTAGTTATAATATTATTTAAATTATCATATAGTCGAAGCTCATGTTAGCATTGAAATTGAGTGCAGCATAAATAATCATTAAATTATTTTATATATTTTAGAATATATCTATTTATCATACATTCACATACACATGAAATGGAGTGCATAAATAAAAAAAATACATTATCATAGCTCATCTATCAATGACGCAGAAGAGCCCTACTACTAGGAGTATATCTATCTGGGGCCCTTCTTCTTCGTAGTTGTAGCGTTGCTCTTCCTCAATAAATTCCTCTTCTTGCTCTATAAATTCTGGATGATGCTACGTTGCATCAGTGTATTATTACAATGGTTATCATCCCATCAATAGTATATCTTGCTGCGATGGGGAGGTCGGTAACCCAATACTTGACATCCATTTAGGTATAGCAATAAAAAAAATGTATGCGTTGTGGGATATTGAGATGGTGTACCATAATATATTTCATGTGCACCACTTTTCTGTGCACAGAATGGGCTCCAATGTTGTGTGGATGACCCTGCCCTAATCATATCATAGATAGTCGACGGAGTATGCATTGAAAGTCTAGGTGGTTCCCTCTTAGTACTTTGGTGGCGTCGACTTCTTGTGGATCTAGATGGAGCATCAGAGGTTGACTGTCTTGCTCTTTGAGCTCTATAAGACTCTGCTCCTCCTTCCCTAGTTTGGATCCTCTCATCTATTATGGTGTCAATAGTAGTGTAGTTGATATAAACTGAACGCTGCACTCTAGTAGAGAGCTTCGTTACCTGGTTAACTGCTAATTATAAAGAACTGGCATTTTGTCCTTGCATCCCCGCCAATGGCTCCAGAATAACTGTTAAATGTATTTAGTTGTCAGCCTAGAAGATGTAATATATTTGTCAAATTCAAATTTATTAAACATATAAAAAATTTAATATAATGCCACATACTACCAATCATTCTCTTGGAGATCAAGGGAAGAAAGTTTCTTGTGGCTCTTTTTATGTCTGTAATAGATAAATCGATGCCATGATCTATACCACCATAGGTATGTGCCTAACTCTCGATTATCTGTGCTTTCTGGTGGAGTTATTACAATAATATATGCTCTCATTTCTTCCCATAGCTCAAGGTATTCCCGATATTGAATAGTCTAATCTAAATCTGCTCCACCTCTTCCATCAATCCTTCTAAAATTTGGTTCCATATGTGGAACATTAGTGAATTGTACTCCCATAAATTATCTCATAAAATGGTCATGTAGATGCAACTAGGTATGCTTCCAACTAATGAGGGGCACTCGAGCATGTCGAATTCCCCTCCCCTCCAGACATTGGCTAGGCAGAGTTATAAGAATCTCATCTATGTATAGAATCATGCTCACCTAATATCAATGAAATTAAAGATTATTAGTTTTTTCTGATATTTAATAAATGTATGAGGGGAGACTACTACAATTTTGTATTACCTGACTAAGCCTTAAATCGTCCAAATCATCACGATATGCATCGTGTTTCTGAATGGGAGCTCACATGTTCGATCTTTAGCCCACCTGTAGATAGCACAAAATAATATTATGAAATATCATATGAGTGTAAATTTTTGTACTAATATATACTTCAATACC
Source organism: Dendrobium catenatum (assembly GCF_001605985.2). Lineage (NCBI taxonomy): Eukaryota > Viridiplantae > Streptophyta > Magnoliopsida > Asparagales > Orchidaceae > Dendrobium > Dendrobium catenatum. The sequence goes on from NW_021319800.1 coordinate 3,256,936, forward strand.
TACACCCAAGAGGTCTGCTGCAGAAATCGTGTCACTGTGGTAGACGTAGTGTGGGTCTCCTAACGTATAATCACTCCGATGACCAAACTTGTAGTAATGCCACACATCCAACAATATAAGTACGTGTGGGTCTAGTTGCATATATAGCTCTCTGTATATATACGCAAGTACATCACTACCAATATACATTCATCCAAAGAATTCCACTAAGGGCAACCACTACAATTACACATGTGATCGCAACATGTCTGGTATCAAAAAGCACCCAATCATGAAGAGGATATAGGCTCGAATATGCTGAAGAAAAGGACCAAGAGCTAACTTTCGTATGATTCCCTATAGATTGTCCATCGGAGCCAACATAATGAGAGCATTGACTTTAATTGCATACTACCTATCCTTAATGTGGTCATGTCATCTTCATCACCTGGTGCATGATACATAGTATCCCTACATGGATGTGTACGAAGGAGCTCATCACAGCATTCTGGTTAGGATTCCCAACGATGACCTACACCCACCATATTTAGGCTCACAATGGCTAGCCTATCAATTCTCAGTCCAAGTATCACCTGCACATCTTGGAGCATTATTTTCATCTCTCCGTTCGTGAAATGAAAGGTGTTCTTCAGTGGACACTATCTCTCTACAAGTGTTGTTATTAGGTTATGATCAAGACGTATAAAATATAGATGATGAATGTTATGTAGCCCAATATTTATTAGAACATATATCATGCAAGGGCACTCCACTAGCCACTCACATGCCATTCGTAAATGTGTTGAAGCAACTAATGGAGATGCCTATTGGAAAGAAAATAAAATAACTATTAAGAAAAAAGTTAATTACGTATGCACTTATGAATATACTTATTTATACTTGAGATTAGTTATAAACTGATCAGAATCATGAGCCCTATGCGATGCTCCAAAAGATATTATGCTCAGTTCTCGAATTGTTTCTTCCTCACACTCCTTATGGGTAATTTGACGCCCACCACATCGCAGCCTCGTTCTATCAGCCATATATATATTTGCAAATTTAAGATATATTTTATAAATAGTTTCATGTTGACATGTCTAATGCTTATATACACGAATTGAGGGAGGATTGATTATCTTTGCAGGTTGCCTTATTATCACGTAATTTAGTGAAACTTATTTATATTATTAATCTTTCTTCTAATTAAATGATATTAATAGATTCTTTTATATTAAATATTAAAACATAAAATAAAATATAGATTGAAAAAAAATAAAACATCATTTTGAAGTTCTATACGTTATTTATTGAAATATAGATTGAAACAAAAAATACATTATTTAGTGAAACTGATAAGCATCATTCAAACAACAACTAAAAATATAGATTGAAATAAAGAATAAAATATACATGAACGTACATATCATTTAGATAGACTAACTTCAATAATAACGAACACGAAGAACATTAACATCATATTCAACTGAAATAGAAGTTGGAGCTCATTAAAAAGTTCTATACGCATAATGATCTCAGGGTATATTTAGCACGATGCGTGTGCGAACTTGTAGTTGGGTTTGGGTAGGGAAACACCTTAATTTTTATTGAAACCAATGTTGGACGCTTTGCCAATCCGATGCATCGAGAAACTCTTTCCTCTTTTTGCCTGGCCAATAAATCAAATTCTCATATATTTTAACAAGGAATGCATCTGCCGTAGAGTCTTATTTTTTGTAGAGAATCCATCTTGACGCCTTCTTATGTCAGCATATCTTGCCTTAAGAATGTCCATCGATGCTATATGCCCTACCATTTGCATTCCCTTACTTTGCACTTATTGCCATCCTTCTTTGTTTAAACCATCTTCATCCCTGTAAGAGTAGATCATCATAGCTATGTTGTGTCTCTCCCATAATATGTTATCTTCCTTGTCGGACTAATAATGTATACAACAACGATATAACTGATTTAATCTCGCTTTCTCCTCTAACATATCATCAGTGGAATGTGCTAAACATTCCTTCATTTTAGTACTTCCCTCCATAATCAAGGTCTTCAAATGAGTTTTTTTGTTTGTGATACATTGCACATGAATATATAACAAGCAGAAGATATTCTATAAAAGAATTGTTGAATGTATAGAAGTAGCTACATACATTAATATATAGGCGATGGTCATTAGTTCAATTATGAGATGCAAATTAATAAATAAATAACACATGGTTGAAATTGAGAACAACTTCAACTAGCATTCAATAAATCAACACATCTTACAACAATAATGCCTCGAGCTATCGACATTTTACATGCTCTCGATCATAAGCCTTGGACACCAACCAGAATAACTACGCCTTGATCTATCAGCCATATCTTAAATTCATAAAAAAATTAATGAGTGTACTCAGTATAAAAATCATAACAATCCAAATAGATATAATTATAAAAATTTAATTTTAATATCTTTATTACCTCAATGATGCTGGATTATATGGACACGTTGCCCTATTATGACCATTTTTCTTACAATGTCCACACCTCTTAGTTGAGGTTGATTGGGCCTCATCCATTGTATTATAAAATCTATTTGTTCTTGGTCTACACACGCGCCTCTTGAAAGTCGGTGCAAGCAAAGGAATGATTCATTCTACTTCGCTAAAATTTGGCCAAACATCCTTAGAGGGAAAAACATGGAATAAGACGAAGTATGTTGCCCTATATGAGTTGAGTGTGAAGTATTGTGATACAAAATTATTATAATTCCATCGCCTATATCAGCGACCGCTATGACATGAACGCATAGCATATGATATAATTATGGTTTCTTGCATGTGTAAGTACAATTGTTAGGAGTTAGAAACTCAACTTTATGTGGTCGACATGATGTATCCACAACTTCAAATTCTCCTCTGTTTATGGTTACTGGTTCAGGGTATCTTCGTGCTTCACGTTCACTTCTCTGTAACGTAGCCATCGTACAAGGAACAAATTCAGAGTCCCCTGCCATCAGCCACTTCTCAACATCTATAAAACACCTCATAAATAAAGATATGAGGTTATAGTATATGGACATTATTAGACCTGGAATCGGAAGACCACAAGCACATTTAAGAACTTCGTTAAAATATTATGATGCATTAGTTGTCATGATGATGTATCGACATCCATTGTCAAATAATAATGACCACTTAGTGACATCATGTTGTATCAACTAGTCATATGCTTCTTGCTTTGCATTTTTAATATGGTTCATCATGCGATTGAAGTTTGAGATATCCTCCATACTATCGGCTAAGTACATATTATTGCAAAGGCCTTCAACACTAGGAATAGCTTGGCGACGTATAAATTTTTTGAAGTTCTCACGCAAGTGATGAAGGCAGTGTCTATGGACGGTATGCGAAAAATTTTTTCGGTAGCCTCTCATAAGTCATGGATGCTTATCTGAGATTATGCATAAATTTTGACACTTTTTTACTACTTCAACCAAATCATGTAGGTTACGAAGGAACCAAACCCAAGAATCATTGCTATGTAATTCTACTATTACAAAAGCCAACGAGAATATTCCACCATTCGCTTAAATGTAGAGAAGGGTCCAACGATACTTTCCAAGTAAGAAAGTGCCATCAAGGCTAAGGACAGACCAACACTATAACCACATATAAATTGATGCCCCAAACGCCCAAAATAAAGCCTTGAATCATAAACCTCTAACCAATTCAACATTGTATACAGTTCCTAGCTGGGACAAATGTATAACTTCTATTAAACATAGAAGTGAACGATTTGAATCCTCATTGGTACCAAATATTGATTCAATGGCTTTTCTACGTGCATCCCATACCTTCTTGCATGAAATCTTCATTTCAAACTTCGACTCCATTCTTGCAATTATCTCATTGGGCTTCATATTGAGTTGTTGTTTTATAATAGGCATGATATGCCTACATATAAACTTCGAGGTGCAATTGTGATGCCCAACAGCCATAATAGGTTGGGTGCATGTATGTGGAGGACCCACAGAGGATATTTTATAAAGACCACCTAGTCTTTTACTTCGTGATGCATATAATCACCAAGAACATGGCCTATGCACATTGTTATGTTGGGTACATAAAATACTGAGACGACTTTTGTTGGAAGTCGAATTTATGTACTTAACATTTTGTGTAATTGACCAACCATTAATTGCAGCCTTTAATTCTTTTTTGCTATGAAATATTTGACCTTCATATAGTTTTGAAGGAATATTTGCTTCTGTTGAGCTAACAATATTGAGGAATGGCGGATCACATTCATCATCACCATCCCATTATTGGGTTGTATGAATGGTTTTCATGAAATTATTGTTTGCATCCATCGATTCTAATACAACTACGTTTCTTCTTGCATAATCTTCAATGAACTCAACAATAATATTTTCATCGTTCGTATAATTTCTCATTGATTCATGTATATCTATTTTAGGTTGACTACCACTACCTGCTGAATCAATACTACCACTATCCATAGTTTTGTATGAATCTACATCGTTGTTATCCATCTCATCTCCGTCTAACATAACATTTTCATTTTGTTTTGATTGTCGCATATATGACGTAGATATTAGATTTTCTTCACAAATAGTATTACTTACTCTAATCCAACTTGGACATTCGGTCACACTGGGTTAGTTGTTATTGCATGAAATTTGGTCACTCTGACAAACTAAGTTGGCCATGAAAGTTATTTTGCATATCTATCATATTTATTCCACCAAACCATAGGTTAGGACTGGTTAAAAAAGATTTAATTATGGGATATATATTACTAAAGAATTTAACCACCAAAGCATCATATAAAAAAGTTCTAAATACTCACATATGTACATCCGTTAACGGACCAACAACGTCACCATAATTTATTTGTTCTGCCTCGACGTAGACAACGATAGTATTCTTCTACCTTCCAATAGCATAAACTCGCAAACCTTATTATCGGTAGCATGTGTAGCCCAGTAGCCACCATTATCACGAAGGCGACATGTTAGCTTGATAGTATTTGTTGTAGAATTAATCCTAAGTGCACACATAATTCTTTCTTTTAGCATTGTAAATAAAATGTCCTCATAAACGATGAGTGATCGATTTTGTCCACCAATATATGTCAGTGTGAACTCATCCCCAATACGCAGCTCTCCACCAAAATATAGCATTAATCGTGACATGCTACCCTAATTTAAATATAGTTGATGGTCAATGCCAAGAATGTCATATATTTCTGAAGTTATCTATTAAACATAGTGCTCGAAATGTAACAAATTTAAATACATTTTAATCAACAATATATCCTTCTATCTCACTCCCTTTCGATGAAGTGAAGCTAATGAATTGTTGAATTCGATTACTACCATGTAGTGACTTGATATTTGTTAACTTATACAGCTTGATTTTTGCCTTAACTATTTAGCCTTTAATGCAAGTTTCTACATGGATTGGGAAGTAACTAAAATCTAGCCTTACCAAATATTTGAAGGTACAGCGAAGTCCCTTATGAAGTGTCAAAATTTAATGGTTATTCTATTAAGGTTATTTTAACAAATTTAATATAATTTTTATCTACTATAATTTTTTCTTATATGTAGACAACATTGAAGACCTTTACAAATAACTTCTATGTGAAAACTTTCTCAATGTACCAACATGACTTTAGAATGTTCAATATATTCTAACCTTATTCTTTCAACTAAATAGTTATTGATTGATTTTACACATTTTAATTTCTTTGTTTTGCTAACAATCATAAATAATTATATTAATTTTATTCATTCTATGATTTTGTTTAAAATAATTTATAACTTTAATTTTAAAATTTTAATATACTATATGATTTATAATTAGTTTAAATATTTGTAATACCTTTTCTGTTTATGTAATATTAACATTAAATTTTAGTATGTTTATAACATTATATTGTGTTTATTTTAATAAACACTCATTTCAATTTGATTTATTTTGATATACAATACGATTTATAGATAATTTTTAAAAATGTCATTTGAACTATAAACATAAACTTATTTAATAATTAAATAAGTCAATTCTATATTTTCAACTGATAAATTAATTTTATCAAATACAAATTTACCAAATTAAAGGAATTCTATTTTTAATATAAAAACTGATCTTAAAATTAAAAGATAACATATAATTCCTCTTTTATATTTCAAATAAAATTTTAAATTATCCGATTTTTTTAAAATAATTTTCAATTTAGAGTTTCTCTGCAGCTTTTAAAACTTATTATTTTATTAATAAATGTATATTAAATGAACTCTTAATCAATAATATTTCTTCAATATTTAGCAAATTTTAAAAAATAACTTTTGCCATAAATGAATGATAATTTTTATAAAATATTAATCATGCTTTGCTTTTATATTGCAAATATAATTATAATTTATCCAATATATATACATAAAAATTGGAGTTTCTCTGCAATTTTTAAAAGTTCAAATATTATTAATAAATCAACAATTAAATGAGATTTAGAAAATATTAAAAAATAACTTTTGTCATAAATGAATCAAAATTTTCTTTAAAATATTTTAATCTTCCTTCTTCGCTTTAATATTGCAAATATATTTTGAATTATTCGAATATTTATAAATATTGCAAATATATTTAACTTTTTCTTTAGCTTTTACAAGTTAATATTCTATTACTAAATCTACAATTAACTAAACTCTTATTCAAAAATGATCAATATTTAACAAATTTAAGAAAAAAAATTTAGTCTTTTTGAATTAAAAAATAGCAGGTCCCTTTTTTGGGATTGATCTCCACAGTATAAGTGTATTAGCTATTCAAGCAACAAAAATAGCAGCTCCCTTTACAAGCAACAGCATATAAGTGATCGATCTAAATTTTCTACAGCCAACAACATAGCTTTCAAACAAACTAACTCTTCCACCAAACGAAAAAATATATGTTCATATATTACATGTGCAGGGGTTTCATCACAAATAAGATAATTCCATGCAATAGATTTCTCTGATAAAAAATTTAATCATTCAAATTATAAGACTAAACAACATACCTAGAAAATAAAAAATAAAATACAAGACTAAGCAACTATAACTTCTTCATAACATAATTATAAATTTTCAAAAACTTCATACATATTACTTTTGACAAAACAAATATACAAGACTTCTACAAGTCTCATGAGCTATAAATTCAACAAAATATTTAACATAAAAAAAAAAAAATACTTACCTTCTCTTCTTCTCCGAACCAAAGCTTCAAGAGAGCTGATGCATTTCGTTCATCAACTCATCCCTTATTTATAACCTATCGGTAAAACTCCCCAACCACACTAATTAATTCACGCCCACTGAGTTCCACCGCACTCAGTGGAAATTATGGATCTGGTCGCCGATAAGGACAAGAAAAAGCGGAAATATGAACTGTACAATGTCGGATTAGCTGGAATGCGCCTAGCGTTTTTGCGCATTCAATGTGCTTATCAATATGGCGCATTCTATAAGATGCGCTACCTATTTTGGCGCATTCTATAGAATGCGCCTTAGTGTTCGGCGCATTCAGGGATGACACTATTTTGTTATGCACATTCTTTGAATGCGCCAAAACATATAGCGTAACTGCTCCTTAATTTTCTTTACAAATATGCTCATTCACCTAAATGTTGCTTAAACCATGCTTGTTCTAAAAATTTGGCCTTTAATATACATATCGACAATCACTATTGGAGACTAGGTGAGTAGGATTGCTAGCTTGATATGATGAGTATGCTTGTTAAGTGAACTTGAAGAGTTGGCATGTTAAGCAAAATGATGAGTTGACCTAACAAGTAAGCTCACCTACTAGATCTAAGGAGTAGGCTTGCCTATTTGCCTATCGATTTGGCCTAACGAGTAAGATCTAACAAGTTGGTGTTATGGGTAGGTTAGCCTAGTTCCTTTATCATGCTAGCTTGCCTACTGCTATATTGCGTCTTTAAAACATTTAGTGTATATTTAATTCCTCAATTCTTTGTATTTTTAGGGAGCGACTTGCAAAAAGAATAACAAAATTAATATTTTTTAAACAAAGAAAATTTTTAATGAATAACAAAAAAGGTGGTACAACAACCAAAGGCCCACAGCCTATGAAACAAAACAGTACAATCTCAAAAAAGCCAGACAGAACATAGTAATCAACGGAAGGGGACTCAGGAATAGAGGCCCCCAGCACCAACCTAGCAGCCAAGCATAGACCATCTGTAGGTGAGAGTATACGATCGCATTTGAAGATCCAAAGCTAAGGCACCCAGGTTGCCGGCCAGCTAGACCAACTAGGGGAAGCAGGGGCCTACTCATTATTGTCCATCAAAACACCAAAAGCCACATACTGAACCTCAAAAGCCCAATCACAAACACTAATTCTTCTTGCATTTCCTTCTATGCATATAACCACTATCATTAATAACACCAAAAACAACAGAGCGATCCTTCTCAAAATCATGATAATCAGATTCTTCCTCACTTAGAAGAAGAAAATGAATCCTCTAAAATTAACCAGTCAGTTTGAACCAAAACAGAATTTTTCCCATACATCGCCACATTCTTTTTCATTTCAACATCAGACGAAACTGAAATTGGGGCATTAACAATATTAATATTGCCCTTTAAGCCGTCATTAGTAACCAACCCTGATTGAGCATGAACCTGGTTATCCAACATCAAATTAATAGAAGAGGCATCGTCACGAATAGGGGAAGGTATAACACAGCTAGACAAATCTTGTAAAGGAGAAATAGATGAACTAGACTGCTTAGCTACCTCACCATGACCATCAGCCAAAGCCAAACCGCAAAGGGAAAGCACAAAAACCCCACAAGACACAATAGGTTTAGAATTAACGCCATAATTTAAAACACCAGCATCACTAACACAAACTCGAGGGAGTTGGGGAACAGGAACTCCAACCACCACAGATTCCACCTGGAAAAAATTAGAATTAGAAATAACAGGTGAAATCATCTCGAAAAAAGCCTCCTTCCCAGCCAAATTGTCAACACGGTTTTAAAAAAATAGGAAAAATTGCTACAGGGCCAAAATCAACCGTAATCACCTCATTCGAACAATCCCCCACAAAAGGCGACGGCATAACAGTGGGAGGGGCGATGAACAAATCAAAGAAGGATTAACAATCAAAACAACACCTGGAGATAGAGCAGGTATCGTAGGACCTGAATTAACCCTTAAAGCAGTAAAACCATCCCCCGACTCCTGCTTAGAAACTATTGGACAAGGTTTAGCAATAGACAGTTCATTCATAGGGAGAGGACGGTATTTCCCATCTAAATGTCCAATGCACTTGAAGTAAGCACAAAAGGGGGGAAATTCATCAAAGGAAACATCCTACACATACCATAAACTCTCTAAACCTAACCAAACTTGGCTAGGAAAAAAATTAATAATATCAAGCTCCACAAGAACACAAGCCATAGAAGGCTGGGAACCCATAGAGGTAGCTGCATCAATTTTCAAGGGTTTACCAAATAATGCACCCTAACCATGAAAATATGAGGATTATATAGATGGGGATGCAATTGCGAGAAAGAGACTCAAATCGGGTTAACCCTAAACCCTAAACACCAACATCCAAGGAAGGCGGCCATTTTGTGAGCTTCATGTAGCAGGTTGAAACTAGGTATGAATGATAACAAAAAACCCTACAGTAGTCCAAATCATTCGCGAGTTTGATCATAATGTGCGATGAATCAAGCAAAGTGACTGAAACTTCACCGTTTAATTTAAAGTTAAAGAAAAACTTTCTAATGGAATTAAGAGAGGGTCTCTTAGTGTGGAAAAAACCAACTAAAAAAAATTAAAAGGGGATGGCCAATTCGTTGATTTCCTGGTCGAAAATCCACAGTGAAGGTAAACCACAAAACGTAGAAGACCGCAGTGCTGGAAAATACTAAATCGAGCCTGATCCAGCAAGCGCTTCCGAAAAGAGCATGAATGAGATGAGCCATTCCGGGGAACGCCGGAGAGGGGACCAAAACCAAAATGAGAAAGAACAAAACCCGAAGGAATGCAAGACAAGGCCGAGAGTATTTTCTTAAAAATTACTAAGGACGCTGGCACCAGCAAGAGGGAGGACCCAGCGAGGCGGGGAGAACCCCCGACAAAGCTCCAGAGAAGGGAACCCTAGTAGAGGAGTTCTTTTTTATCTACTATATCACTAACCATTGCCCCTAATATTGAATAACAATATTTATATAATGAGGGTAATTTGTGCAAATTAACATCCGTTTTAAAAATATGCTAATTTATGATTGTTTGAATAACTTTTCGGTTTAAATAATATTCAAGTCTTGCTTGGCATTTTGTCTTTTATTTATTTAGACTTAACCACCGTCTAAGATGGGCCCAAAACCTTTTGTTGAAATTTTTTCTAAGTTTATTGGATACATCTTTTTTCTTATAGTGAAACTCAAACTTTAAATAAGCATAATAGG